>NW_004949207.1:769192-840173 GCF_000317375.1 Microtus ochrogaster | reverse complement strand
GCCTGGTCTACAAGAGCTAGTTCCAGGACAGGCTCCAAAACCACAGAGAAACCCTGTCTCGAAAAAACAAAAAACAAAAAAAAAAAAAATGCTGCAAGATCCCCGGCGGCAGTAGGCAGGCAGGCCCACAGAGCATCCAGTCCCAGGCCGAGACGGCTGCCAGGAGGTTCAGAGCGGTGGCTTGTCCAGGTTAGGCTGATCCCTGACAGGGAGAGCTGCCAGTCCAGGCGCTGCGCTGATCCCAGCTCCCAGCGAGTCCAGGGAAGGTGCAGTTTCCCAGCGGCGAGTGGCTGAGCAGGCGACGGGTAGAAACCACAAAGTCCACGACACTTCCTCCAACAAGACCATACCTCCAGCTCCTTTCAAATAGTGGCATTCCCTAAATATTCAAATATATAAACCTATGTGGTTTATTCAAACCATCACAGTGGAAATGGATGAAATATTCTCGTTGTATGTTTTGTTTCTTTATTTTTTACCATTTCTTCCCACTACTTAATATTGTTTGGAATTTTTTATTTTTCAAGTCTTTTAGATTTATATTTTTATTAATTCATATGTATTTTTTAATTTTATGATCCCCATTTTAACATCAGATTCTGTTCTCTGACTTTTTAATCTTTCTTTTTCTCCCTTTCATTTCTATCCTTTTTGGTGTTTCAATTTTTATTTTACTTTATATTTTGTTGTTGTGACAAATACCCTAACAAAAAGTAACGGGGCAGAAAGGCAAGTTACAGCTCATAATTTTGTGTGTCAAGGCAGGGCTTGAAGTGGCTAGTCACATCAGATTCATAGTACAAAGCATGGGGAGAATATATATATATATATATATATATATATATCCTTCCTGCTTGCCTATTTAGTGAATAAAAAAGAAATAAAAAGGAAAGGAGAGGACATGACTGCTCCTAGGTGTGGCAGAGAAGAAAGTTTATTAGAGTTGTGTGGGAGAGCACATCCAGAGGCAGGGGCATCTGGGAGTTCAGAGTGGACATGACCAGATTGAGCTGGACCATGACGGGAGAGAGGGAGAAGAAGGAAGAGTTAAGAGGGGGCAACCAGGTGCAGCAGCCAAAAGGCCAAAGGTTCAAAGGGGTGGGTAACTAAAATGTCAGGATTATACAAGGAAGAGCCTCTGGGATAAAGGCATCCCACTTCCTGTGCTGGAGAGATCGGGGTGGGGGAAGGGTATATCAGCCATACTCTGTGCCAGATAGGGACTGGGGGGCTCTAGAAGAACCTGCTGGCCAGGGCTGAACTGATTTGTTAAACAGGCACCTCAACTATTTGTCACAGGTTTGAACCTTAATATTTAACACTCATTTAGTTTTTCGTATTCTTACCCAGTTCAGCGGCCAGACCATGAAATGGTGGCCCCCACAATGGGTTGGATCTTCCGACATCAATTAACAATCAAGACAGATCCCACAAATACGCCCACAGCACAGCCTGATCTAGATAATTCCTCTTTAATACTCTCTTCCGGCTGTTCATGGTAAACCTAGATAAATAATTGTGCAAATACTAAGGTACCATTGCATAAGATCCTTAAAGGACTATTGAACGCAAAGAACAAAAACAAGCAAAATGGAAAGCTTAGGAGATAATGAAAGTTACTAATACCACACATCAGAATGAAGAAAGCACTAGATGTTAGTAATTCAGCAAACTAGAAAACCTTTCAGAGAAATAAGATATGGTGTAAATGCATATCATGCAAGAACACAAAATGTAATTGCCATTAGGTTTCTTATTTAAAACTGAACACTGGCTACCTGAATTTAAAGAAAAACTTATCTGCTAGGAGGGATTTCACTGCCTGTCCTCAGGGATCTACCTGGTCACATGGGTGCCTTCACCTCCATCCTTCAAAGGGGTAGGAGATGGGTCAGCCCAGATCTGGGACAGTATAAGGTCTCAGTGGGATATGGCTGTGGTAGTGCACTATTGTAATCCTAGCACTTGAGGGGCAGCTGCAGGAAGAAAAGATGTCCAAGGCTATCCTGAGCTACACAGGGAAAGCGCTGTCTCAGAAGAAAGCAAGGGAGAGTGGACTGTAACTCAGTGATAGAGCACTCACCTACCATGGACAAGGCTGTCTCTTGGATCCTGAGTACCACAAAGCAAACAAAACAAAACAAAACAAAAAGCAAGCAATCAAATTCCTACTGCAGAGAACAAACACCTCCACAAGACAAAACAAATAATGTGTCATTATGTGGCAGACAGAGCATATTGATCTGATTTTTTTCAATAAAGTATGTATGATGCAGCTGCTAAAAGATGTTATTGATGACATCTCAGTGGTGACTCCATTAAGATCCACCCCTGTTTGTCAGATGGAAACAAAAGCCTTCAGGACCTCTGGCATGGCTGAGCCAGCTGGAGATAGGAAGGTCCTGATGTTTCTACCCCCGTGGGTCTCCTTTGGAGAATGGAATCCGTCTCGGCCGGCCCGCACTGCCGCAGAATTAAGTCTGGTCTTTCTTTCTACTGGGTGTTGTACCTCATCAGTCTGTAATCCCCTTAGTGTCCGATAAATGTTTTATATTTGGGGCAGACAACCCACTGTACAGTTTTGAAGTCTCTGCTCTTCCTCCTATGCATCTGTTCTTTCTTCCCCGAGTTTCCCTCTAGAGTCCTATTATAATGGCAGTGAAGATTAGAATGTGACAGAAGACACAGTTGCCTGAGAGAACCAGAGTCTCTATGGAGCATCTGTCTGCACCTGCTTCAAAGTCCAGGGTCCTGGCATCCGAGAGAACTGTCCTACACTCTCTAATATCTGGCCATGTGTCATCCCCAGCATCCTGTTTTCTCAGGGTATTTGGTGGTGGTGTTACTCATGGTCCCAAATGCACACCTTTATACATTCCTCTTGTCAAACCCATGGAGTTTGCCAAGATGGCTCCTCAAATAAAAACTTTTGTTTGCTGCCAAACTAAATGACTTAAGTTTGATTTCTGGGACTCATAATGTTCTGCAAACTGTCAACTCTCCTGTGACTTTTGTATGCCACTACATGCAAACATAGATAAATACATAAAATGAAATTTAAACTCACTGGTACATGTGGTGGTTTGAATAAGAATGGTCCCTATATCTTTGAATGTTTAGTCATCAGGGAGTGGAACTACTTAGAAGGTTTGGGAGATACGGCCTTGCTGGGGTAGATGTGGCCATGTTGGAGAAAGTGTGCCACTGAGAATAGATTTTGATGTTACAGAATCCAAGCCAGGCTCACTGTCTCTCTCCCTGCTGCCCGCTGATCCAAATGTAGAGCTCTCAGCTATGCCTCCAACAACATGGCTGTCTGTGTGCCACCAAGTCCCCACCTTGGTGAGAATAGACAAAACCTCTGAAGCTGTAAGCCAGCCCCAGTTAATTGCTTTCTTTTATAGGAGCTGCTTTGGTCATGGTATCTCTTCATATGATGTGGGAGTGTCATATATCAATCTGTTGATTTCATTGGTTAAGTAATAAAGAAACTGCTTGGCCCTGATAGGTTAAAACATAGGTGGGAGGAGTAAACAGAACAGAATGCTGGGAGGAAGAGGAAGTGAGCTCAGAGACGCCATGCTCCGCTCTCCCAGGTAGACGTGATAGCTCTGCTCTCTGAGGCACACACGAAGAAGCTCCGACCCAGGATGGACGTAGGCTAGAATCTTCCCGGTAAGCGCACCTAGCTGTGCTACACAGATGATTAGAAATGGGCTAAATTAATATGTGATAATTAGCCTAGAAGAGGCTAGATAGAAATGGGCCAAGCAGTGATTCAAAGAATACAGTTTGTGTGTTGTTATTTCGGAGCATAAGCTAGCCAGGCCGCCAGGGTGCTGGGGACGCAGTCCCACTGCCCATATTACAACATTCATAGTAATAAAACACAGACTCCGGCAGTGTACCAAGCTTTGTAGGAGTGGAACTGATTCTCCACTCTGCTGTTTCTGTTCAGTCAGGGTCAACTAGACCTTTGCTTAGGAAAATGTCATAAAACCTTTAAGAAGCCCCGAAGAAGCATTTTCATCAAAGATGGTGTTTGGGGATTGGGCTCACACTGAATTGGAGTCCAAGAACCTGGACTCTGATTTCACCGTTCCCTTATAAATTGACTTTGTCACATTTTTTTTCTTTTTTTTTTAATTTTATTTATTTATTTATTAAAAATTTCCACCTCCTCCCCACCTCCCATTTCTTTCCCACTCCCCCCTTCCCTTCCTCCTCCCTCTCTAGTCCTAAGAGCAGTCAGGGTTCCCTGCCCCGTGGGAAGTCCAAGGTCCTCCCCCCTCCATCCAGGTCTAGGAAGGTGAGCATCCAAACAAACAAGGCTCCCACAAAGCCAGTCCATACAGTAGAATCAAAACCAGTGCCATTGTCCTTCACTTCTCAGTCAGCCCTCATTGACAGCCACATTCAGAGAGTCCGGTTTGATCACATGCTCCATCAGACCCAGCCCAGCTGTGTTGAAATAGGAGTGGCAGGGCTGAGTCCCCAGCACCCCAGCCGCTTGGCTAGCTTATGCCCCAAAATAATTACATGGAAACTGTATTCTTTTAATCACTGCTTGGCCCATTTCTATCTAGCCTCTTCTAGGCTAACTCTTGCACCTGGACTAGCCCATCTCTAATAATCTGCTCTAGCCCACAAGGTGGCTTACCAGGGAGATTCTAGCCTACGTCCATCCTGGGTCGGAGCTTCATCACGTGTGTCTCAGAAAGCAGAGCTCTCGCCTCTGCCCGCAAGAGTGGAGCATCGTGTCTCTCTGAGGCGTCTGCCCCCAAGAGGAGAGCTGTGGAGTCTGACCTCACTTCCTCTTCCTCCCAGCATTCTGTTCTGTTTACTCCTCCCACCTATGTTTTAACCTATCAGGGCAAGCAGCTTCTTTATTTAATTAACCAATGACCTTCCTCCATCACAGCTGGCCTTGGTGAGCTCCCATTAGATCAAAGCTCCTCTGGAAACAGTTGCAGAGAGTCAGAGGTTACAACCAGGAGGTCTGTACTTTGGGATGCATGAGCAATTCATGACATCCATGAGTACTGTGACCCTTTGCCTGATGCAGCATCTCAGCTCTAGAGGAAAGAAACTACTTTGTCTAGCTAAAATCAAAGAACAAATTCAAGAAATGCTCCCTTGTTTGGTTAGAGGAAATGCATTCTCAGTAGACACATCTGTATGAATGCCAGTAGCTTCAAAGGAAGATGACTTAAGCACAGACATTGGATTATTGTCTGTGAGGGAAATTAAAAATTACATCCAGCAAACCCAAAAGGAATGGACATATTTTGCATGCATGTGGGATGTATTATACATATTTTCAAATTTCTCCTAAGATAAGCAATGAAAAACACAGCATTGGTTTGCTAAATGGTAGTTTTTACAGTCCAGTTCAAACGCTTGTTTTGATTTTTTTTTAAGTGAAAATTTAAAAAAATAAATAAATTTGCTCTTCTTGGAATCCATAGGACACGAACAATGTATATAGATTCATATGCAATTCATAAATTTTCCTACTCTATTTACAAGGTTAATACAGACCAATAAGAAGGAGGTCCTGTCACAGGCAGTCCTGCCTTAATTTACCTGCAAAAGCAAGGCCTTGGCATTCTGGCTTCACCCACCCGCGGAGTGAAGCAAGAACTGTCACTCAGGGTGGGACCTTAAGCATTACCCAATCAGAGGCACAGGACCGAAGGCTACCCAATTAGGCACACTGACGGGGCCTGGAGGCGGGGCGTTCAGCTGCGCGTCCGTTGTTGCTGATCCCGCCATCTTTGGCGTCTGTGGCCGCTTTTCTTCTCTGCCTTGGCTTTAGAAGTGCACCAGGTCCCGTCGCCTTGTGACTCGCTGGTGCCTGGACATCCAGCGTGAGGGGGCCGCTCACCGGGAGTCCCGAAATGGTGCGTGTAGCCGCTGCAGCGTCCCCAGCCCCGAGTCCCCGGTGGGAGCCGCCAGGCGCCCGGGCCCCCTGCGCAGTGGCCGGGCTAGGGCAGCTGCTGCAGCCCGGGGTCCTGTCGCGTCCGCGCACTGGGGACCTGCAGTGACGCTCCCGTGGCCGGGGCCGAGCTTCCCTGGAGCCCCCAGATGTGGTAGGACTGCGGTCAGCTGGGGATGCTGGCTGGGATGCTGGCTGTTCGGTCTCGGGGCCCTCGTGGCCACCGGCCTCCCCGGGCTTTCCTACAGCCGCCCCGCCCCTCTCTTTCTCTTGCACGTCTGTGTTTGTGCCCGGCTGTCTGTGTTGCAATCTTGTGCAGTGTCTCTGAAGCTCTGTCTGTGGGAGTCTCTGCTGTCAATGGCTCGTCTTTTCCCTAGTGTCTCTGGCTCTCTCAACATGTCTCCTCCATGAGACCTTTCCTTCAGGTCCTGGAGCCCCTGGTGACCTGGAGTAGGTGCATCCCATTCTGAACCGTTTCCTTCGCTCTCCCTCTGTGACTTCTGGCTCTGGCTCTATATGCTATTAGATGGAACCTAAGAATTCGTTCCTGTGAAATAGTGCATGAACGTGCACGGTAGTGCTCTGCCGAGAACCAAACTCCTCCTCTTTTACTTAACGTTTTTTAGTATCATATTTTAATGGTACACGGTAATGGCTTTCATTACATTTTATACCTGTGTATAATGTATTTTCTTCACGCTAGCCTCAGTTATTCTCCTGGTCCCTTACACACTCCCTCTAATCCCCTTCCTCTCTCCTAGTACTTCCCCTTATTCTTGGATGTTGTCAAGTATTTTTTTTAAAGGACCCCTGACTTTTACAGGCACATTGAAGGGGGGTTAGTTACAGGAGCATGGGCCTCAAACTGTTGCTTACAGTACTGAAAAAAAGAACCCTCTCCCGAGCCAACCTTTAACTCCTTATACATACATCCTGAAGGAAGAATGGGACCTTGTGAGCCTCTACCTAATTTGTACAGTTTTATTTGTTACTTATTTATGTTGAGATGTAGTATTAACTGCAGCCCACGGTGGCTTTGAACTTCTCATCCTCCTCTCTTATCTGGGAAGTAAAGAAAGGACCCCAAGGTAGGGACTTATGCTTGGCAGGTGTCCAGGTACCAGCTGCCCCGTCTCCTTTAATCCATCTTTGCCCCCACCCGTGCTCTTGGGGATGGGGAGAAATTCAGAATGCCTCTCTGCTGGGGCGGTCCTGGCACACAGGCATAGCTTGGGTAGCACAGAATGGTTCTGGTTGGAATTAAGGTGCGCAGAACAAAAGAGAGCTAGAGGCAGAGGAGCACATAAGAGAGATGGCTACACAGCAAGACCTGCAGCAGATCAACAGGCCACAGGAAGGTCTCAATACCAGACTCAGGCCAGCCATGTTGACCCCCCTCAGCCTCTCCATAAGGCAGGGAGGGAAGGAGCCAGGTGCCTGGGACAGATGTGGCTCCTGTACTGTGGAACTAGAGAGGTGGCTCAGAAAAGCAGTCTCCAAGTGTCCTTCTTTGGATTTGGCCATATAGCACTGGACTTTCCTGATCTCCCTTGGCACTGGTCTGGTTCACGGGACATGAAGGAGGAGCATTAGGAGACTCGGTGCAGGGAATGGGGCCTGCTCCCTAAACCTGAGCACTGCACATGTGGGTCTCAGTTTTCTCTGTATGTGTCCCTGTGTGCTTGCAAATCTGTCTCGCCATCCTTTGCTGCCTCCTCTCCTGTTTTCTTTGGTTGTTTGTATTTGATCTTTCACACAGGGTCTTACTCTGTTGCCTATGTTAGACTCAAGCTTATGGTGATCCTCCTGCTGTAGCCCTCTGTTCCCTGAGATCTTTTAGGCATGAGCCATGATATCTAATTCTCTGTTCCTTGTTGTCTCCTCATCTCTCTGTCTTTGTGTCTTTGGTTTGTCTCGGTCTCTGAAAGCTTGTGTAGAGTCCTGCTCTGGAAGGAAATTTGGCTGACTTTGACCCCACTCAGTAGAAATTTTTGTTTTGTTTTGTTTTTGTTGAGAGAGGGTTTCTCTGTGTAACAGTCCTGGCTGTCCTGGAACTCGCTTTGTAGACCAGGCTGGCCTCGAACTCACTGAGAGCCGCCTGCCTCTGCCTCCCGAGCACTGGAACCACTGCCCATCTACTTGGTAGCGTTTTTTAACCTGGGATTCCAGGAGCATCTGTGCATAGAGGCTTTACTTCTTCCCTCTTCCTTTCCTCTCTAGATGTCTCTTTCTGTGCTCTGGTAAGGTGAAACAGGAATGGGAGGACTAGATCTGGGTTGACATCTTCTCTCATATCCAGAAGGCATGCTAGTGCAGGCCAGTATATATATAGCAAGTCTGAGGAGTACAAAGTGGAGTTCATGTTGGGCCAGGGCAATTTAGTGCAACCCTGCCTTAAAGAAAAAGACACAAATCAGCCAGTGGTAGAGCACTTGTTGGACACGTGTGGTAGGTTCCATTTCCAGTCACCTCCCTGTGGGACCTCAAAGAAGCCAATCCCTACCTTTAGATTCAGTTCTATAGAATCATGTTACCCCTTATCTGTTTTTGTACAGCAAGATACATAGTATTGCCATGAAAAGGCCAAGGGCTCTTTAGTGCACACAAACCTTCCATCCTGGGACCCCGAGACCAGGAAAAGGGTGCTATATGAAGCCTTTCCCACTATGAAGAACAAAAAGCTGAGGCTAGGGGTTGACACTTAACTGCCTGATTCCCTGGGGCAGTGACTTGGCCCTCATAGGACAGGAGAAGGCAGTGTGTGCACTAGGTTCAGTGGGGCCTCAACTGACTGGAAGAGGTGGTGCTGATGTTCTCTGGTTACTGAGGATGGTTTAGACACTAGTGGTCCTGAGAGAAGAGGACCTGTAGGAAGAAGACAGAGTCTAAGAGAGGAATTGAGGGGCCCCCTCTCCTGTTTTACCTAACCAGGAGGAGCAGAGTCCCTGTGAGAGGAGATTTCTGAAGGGAATTCCTCAGACTCCCACAGGCCAGTGCCCCAAATCCTGTTGACAGCAGGAGCACCTTTAAGGACCCATTTCCTGGAGGTCAGACAGCTATGACCCAAATGGAAAGAAAAGAAGGGAAGCCAGGAGCCAGCCTGTTTTGCATCTGTCTCTTTCTTGACCTTTCTGCTGTTCATGAAAGTCCCAGCCTTGCCTGCAGTATCAGGAAGGAAGGAAGGATGTGGAATTTGGATGACCAGCTCTTTTGCCTCACATCTTCTGTATGGATAAACTGTTTTCCCTGAGTCTTCCAGTTGTGTGGGAAGCAAGTTTTAAAATCCAGACACCATGGCTAGTGTCTCCAGCACCCTCGGTGTCTCTGGCAGCAAATTCCTAAAATGACACTTCCTCGCGTTACCAAATATCAACTTTTTACTTTTGTGAATGAATTTGTATGTACCATATGCGTGCAGTACTCTAAATGGCCAGAAGAGGGCATCATATTCTATGGACTTGGAGTTGTAGACAGTTCTGAGCTACTAGGTATGTGCTTGGAGCTGAACCATCGTTTCTCCAGCCCCATGAACTTCATTTCCTACAGATGTGATTTATTAAATATAGATTTGCTTTGTTGTCTTCTTTTTTTCCCCGAGTCCTGGAGTAGTGGATATTTGAAGAATTTAATTCTGTTCATGAACCTATTACTTTAGAGGAAAGCTGAGAAAATTCAGTTGAGCCATGTGTACCCTAGGGGCAGAAACGTTATCTGATGACATTGTGTTGAGCTAGCTCCTAGCAGATTTTATAGTGATGTGTGCCTTTGTCCCAACATCTGTATTTCCTGATCTGAATACCAGCTCTTGGCTTCTCTTCTATGGGACAATCTCATGTGTACTGTGGATCTTCTGGGAATAGGTGGATGCTCTGTATGTTGGAGGAATGTCCTGCCATACCCTCATCTAAGAGACATTTAACTATTAGCATTCTTGGCAGTGAACGTGAATGTGAAACCAGTTCCTAAACATTTAGCTGTTTGTTGTGTACTTGCCAGCCCTGGTGATAGTTGGATCATATGGACGATCTGTTTCCATTTTTTGCAAAGCTTGAATACTACTTTGTAAAGCGACTGTACTAATTTTACACATCAACAGAAGAACACTGAGTTCCCTTTTTGCCATGTCCATTATAATCTGACCCTTGTAATCTGTCGTTGCATTGACATGGTCATTCTCACAGCTTTCCTGAGGTTGCAAGAAGTATGCTGTCTGCTGTCTAATCCCTGGGGCAAATTGGTTACCATTCAGGCTGTCTGATAACTTCTTAAAGAGCAGACGACTTCTGGGACTAGACTAGAATCTGTCTTGTCATTCTTCTCTGCAATATTTCTGGGTTTTAGACATTTTTCTTTCTGGGCCCTAAATAGATTTACATGTGTCAGATCGCTTTGTTCCCAGAACTTGGTTGGAAGTTTAGTATATATTCCCACAAACAGACCCAATTTAAAGTTGAGGCATTCAGTGAGTGTCAGCCTCCTCCTGTGAACAGCTGGTGAACCTGGAGATCTGTGTGAGTGGAGGAAGAGCTCAGGAGTCTAAACTCCCATCGAGGCTATCAGAGGGTATTTATTTTTACATATATGGTTATTATCTTCCCACCCACTCTTTGGATGACCTACGGAGCATAGAATCATTTTCCTCTTGTATAGTGTGATGCAAGTTGAGTTCTTGCTCTTGTGTGTCTCACAACTGGGACTCACTGATGTGATTGTTGTCTCAGTTTCCCAGTATATAGAGGGCAACTCATTTATGCTTTTGAGAGAGAAATGGTACAGATAAATGTTTTCCACTTATGATCGCTTTTTGCCTGAGAAACTTTGTATGAACTCAGATATATAGGTTCATATAAAACAGGAATACAAACCAAATATTTGTGTTTAATAAGTCTTACCCATTTTAAAAAATAATTCCTCATGATTTTGTTGGTTGTAAAAGATGAAATGAACTTTGCCTGTAAATGAACACAATACAAGTCAAATATATGCTAATTTCATGCTTAAAGAGTAAGAAATGAAGTTGGGAAAATACTTAAAATCTCTAATTCCCATGATTAAATCATTTCAATAAGAGTAGACAGCTGTATGGAGAGTAAAATTTGCAGTGTAAGATATCATCTCAGGCAGTGTTCCTTGAAATTGTGTGGTGTGATGGCATGAACAGTGCCTAGTGCACATGCTGTGTGTTCACAACGAAGGCTACAGTGCTGTTACCTGATGCCACCTGGCCAAGTGCTGTCCTGGATTCACAACGTCTTTCCAAGTTAAATTTTGGTCATGGAGTATTTATACATCCTCTCTGTTGCAAAAATAATTTTATGACCCTAGATTCATGTATGGGGTTATCATCTTGCTTTGAAGAATAAGATCTATTCTACTATAGGAAGGGAACTTGAGTTCATGCCCCTATGTCTTCTGCACTCTAGCACAGTGCTGCCCTGCCAGCCCCAACATCTGCCTTTTCACTGTGCTCTGCATGCCTTACAGATTTAATTTTGTTTTTATATGATTGAGCTTATAGAATCCATTCGCTTCCTTTTAGTGAAAACCTCACAAACACATGCTCCGATACAATTTTGTTTCTATTATAATTCCGTGGAGAGCTCTTTAATTATAATTCTTCAGTTAACTATTTAACACAGAGGTAAGATACTTGCGTTAATCTTAATGTGTCCCACGATACAGAATACAAGTCAAGCCCCAGCTTCTATGTGACACTGGCAAGACACAGTCACCTAGAGAAAAGGATTTTTTTTTTTTCAGTTCTGAGGCCTTGGATTGACAAGAGGTATGTCATTACAGGGCTTGGTGTCATTTGAGGACGTGGCTGTGGACTTCACATGGCAGGAGTGGCAGGAGCTGGACGCTGCTCAGAGGACCCTCTATAGGGATGTGATGCTGGAGAACTACAGTAGCCTGGTCTCCTTGGGTGAGTCTGACTAAGTTGATAGATGTTTTAGCATATGTGCATATATTACATTCTTCCTGATAGCTATTTTTAAAGATTTAATTGTCAAACATATTTATTACCACACTATGGAACATAAGTTCTGTGTCCTTTGCCCAGCTACCAAGAACAAATGCTAACCGTTCCCCGTCTACCCCACTCCCATGTCCCCTGTGTCTTTGCTCTACTCTTCTAACTGCCATTTTCTCTACTTCTTTGAGGTTACCTTAGCTTGCAAGTATAATGAAGACATGTGAGATTTCGCTTTTTATGACAGATATTTTTCATTGAACTTGTGTCTTTCCTGTGTTTACCTCAATTGTGGAGGAAGTCAGTCGTTCAATAAAACTTCCACCTATTCCAGTATGATCAATCAGAAAGTGTATTTGTTCTGGTCAGACAGCCAAAATGACTCTCAGACAGTGGTAATCCTGACAACTCCACATCTTACTCAGTTTTGACTTCTGTTGCAGTTGGACAGAAGGGGTCTGGATTGGAATCTCTCTTGAGGGGTTCGAGGCAGTCTTCTGAGGGAATATTGGCACCATCATTATTGCGGTGCTCTATCTATTTTAATGCTATATCTGTATACCAAGTCCTTTTAATCTGGTCTTAGATTTAAACCTTTGATTTACTTTTGGAGTTCTCCTTTTCCTCACTATGCATTTATAATGCAGCTTTTCAGGTTGGCTTTGAACTCACTTGATTTTGACCTTCTGATTGCCTTGGCTGTATCTCCTAAATGCTGGGATTTCAGGTGTGTGGTAGCACACTCAGAACCTGATCTGTAAAGTTTAGAGAGAGGGGTCTCTTGCCTTTTATCAGCATAAATGGTCCATACTTCTCTGCAAGAGTTACAGATGAGAACTTCCCTCCTGGTTGAAAGGTCTTGAACCTTTGTTGAAAATCAGCTGACTGAATGTATTAGTCAGCTTTTCATCACTCCAACACAGTACTTGAGTGAAATCGTAAAAGGAAGATTGATGTTGGCTCATAGTTTTCCCAGGTTTTTCCATGGTTTTACTTGGCCATGTCACTTTGGCCCTATAGTGAGGTAGAGTCACATGAAGGGAGCACAGAACTGAGGTGTGCTGCTTACTTCACTGACACTGGAGAGCAAAGAAAGGGTTCTGACATGTCAGCATCCCTTTTTGGGCATCTCCCCTTGTCCGCATTTCCTTCTGCTAGACTGTACCTGCTAACTTTATCAATGCTGTATTCTTTGGAATATGCTTCAAATCCGCTTTATAACCCTGAATAGATATGGTTTTGTTTGGGGCTGTGTGTTCTCTTCCAGTAGTGTCTAGGTTTCTTTTTGTGCCAGTTCTCCGCTGTGTCTTTGTAGTGGGTTTTGAAGGTAGGTCCATGTTGGTGCCTTTTCAACAAGATGCTTTGCTAGCTTCAGGTCTCTTGCACTTTTCCATGATGTACATTGTTTAGGAAGTGCTTTTCTGTTTCTGGAGACGTGCATTGATTTTACTATGAAGGTATTGTTAAATCTGTAAATCACTTTAAGAAGTATGGGTTTTGTGTCTTTTAATACTTTTATTTCTTCCATTTCTTAACATAAAATGTGGTGACCTATTTTTGTGTTTTTTTATTTCATAATATTAGTTTATTTTTACTCTGATAATCTCATACATGATGCGATGTATTTTTCAGTTTTACCATCTGTTATCTTCTTATGCCCTCCCCATTCCTCTGAGTACACTCCTCTACAGTCTCCCTTCACCTTTCCTCCGTGTGTGTGTGTGTGTGTGTGTGTGTGTGTGTGTGTGTGTGTGTGTGTTTTATGACCACTGAATTTGATTAGGATTCTTTGCGTGAATATGGGATTGTGGATTAATTCCTGGATGGAGCACAGGCAGTTTGTTTTCTTGGTTTTCTGAATCAGTGTTTCACTGTGTCTCCTGGGTGCCTTTGAACTTTGTAGTTCAAAGTGTTTTTGAACTTACAACAGTCCTCCTATTCCAGCTATTGTATCCTGAGATTTTTCCATCTGGCGAGGAGGAGGGGGTGGTCTCTTTTAACTTCTCAGTGTTTGGGAATTTTCAGGCTGGTATTGGGCTTGTTGGTTAATAAGTTTTACAGTAGAGCTGGGGACATAGCTCAGTGATAGTTGGCCTGCAGCTGTTTTGAAGAGGAATGTAAAATTGGACTTCTCAGCAATTAATGCTTTTGGTTTTTGATTGCATACATTGTGTTTTAGTTTTTGACTGTGTGTTCTCTAAGTTTCATCTAGTTTCTAGGTTTTCTTTTTCTTTTGAGTCCTTTAAGTTTTTTCTCTGTGTAGCTTCATTTACCATTGATAGCATGCCTCAAACGGCGCTGTCATAGCCCATCAGTGAAATGGACTTTCTGCTTGAGCACAATTTTAATATCGCTTTCTATTTACAGGGCACTGCTTGACTAAACCTGAGTTGATCTTCAGGTTGGAGCGTGGATTTGGACCATGGAGCATAGGAGAGAACTCACTCTGGAATCTCCCAGGTCAGTGAATGTGAACTGAGGAATGAGGAAGGAAATCCAGCAAGGACAACTGACTGCTTATAGGACATGTTGAGCTGTCTTTACCAGCATCCCACAACTAGTCTAAGTAACAGCTAGTTTTTTCTGTCAGGCGTTTAGTTTATGCAGATTTCAAATGGGGAATTCTGTGTCAGTCCGTCTCATTTTTACTATTGAAGTCTGTATTCCTAAATTTGCTAAAAAAAAAAAAAAAAAAAAAAAAAGAATCAATCTTTGTATAGATTTTCACAGACATTTTTGTTGTTGCTTTGAGATGGGGTCTCATAGCTCAAACTGCCCTCCAACTTGATGTTTCTGGGCTAAAAGTCTTCATCCTTTTCCCTCCGTTTCCACTCCCCACCTGTATGATCACACCCAGCATTATCTGTGCATTTGTCAGTTAGATACTCTGTCTACATACTTCATCTGAATTCTCACTTGTCATTCTTTTTTTTTCAAATATTTATTTATTTATTTTATTATATATACAATGTTCTGTCTGTGTGTGTGCCTGCAGGCCAGAAGAGGGCACCAGACCTCATTACAGATGGTTGTGAGCCACCATGTGGTTGCTGGGAATTGAACTCAGGACCTTTGGAAGAGCAGGCAATGCTCTTAACCACTGAGCCATCTCTCCAGCCCCTCACTTGTCATTCTTATCTTAATATTGACGATTTATGTATTTCAGTGCTTAGTCTTGATCAGAAATTTTATTAACATTCAAATGCATCTCTTTAAGGGCTTAAGTTTAGCGAGAGAAAAATGAAGCAGTGCTATAATAATGTACCACAGTGAGGTAAGAGACACCAAGAATATTAACCTGAGGAGGGGGAAAAAAACACATGAAGTTTTATTTTAGGAAAAGTATAAAGTAAGGCACTGTTGAAGCATTATTCATTTATTTTAGTTTAGTGTTATGATTACTCTTAAGAATTATTTGAACTACCAGCGCTCGGGAGGTATAAGCAGGCAGGCAGATCTCTGAGTTTGAGGCCAGCCTTGTCTATAGAGCAAGTTCCAGGTCAGCCAGGGCTACACAGGTAAATCTTGTCTTAAAAAATAAAAAAAAAGAAAAAACATATATATGTGTGTGTGTGTGTGTGTGTGTGTGTGTGTGTGTGTGTGTGTGTGTGTGTATGGATGTAAATTGAGGACAGAGATTAGCATGGAGAAAGGAATTTGGAAATGTGGTGGCTTAAGGAAAATCAACTGCAGAATATAGTTTTAAATTAGGAAAAAACACATCGGAAATTTAAGGGTAGGATGGCAGATAAAATGTTTTTCCATGCTGATACACAAATGCCCAATGCCAGTCAGAAAGGAGAGAATGGTTTCCAAAGAGAGCATGAGAGAAAGAGTACTTGGGATCAAAAAAGAGGTGACAGGACAGTATTCATTAGAACAGAAAAGCTATTTTCTCTCTTTTTGAGAAAAATGTGGCACAGGCTGCACTTTTAATCTCAATCCCAGTGGTAATGATTCTAATCCTACAACTAGGTAATGACCATAATAATGAGCAGAGTGCCCTGCTGCCACCGACCAGCGTTTTTTGTCATGGGAGAAGCCTGATACTGGCAAGTGTTAATACAGAGAAATAGCTTCTCTGACAGTGTCTTGTAGATGTTGGCATAAATCGGAAAACAAATTGCATTCATCTGCATATAGGATGCCATACCAGGGGCCATAACTAAGACCAAACAAAATCTCAGGAGGCTGGGGACATACTGACAGTTTCTGTGTAGTAGGTGAGCACGAGACGTAGTCATGGAAACTCACGTGGTAAAACGTAGGTTCCTCAAGAAAGGAGCATAAAATGCTAGGAATGGGGTCTTACATTTCTAGTGAGGAGTATGCCCTTTCCTCATAGACACTGGCAGAGAATAATAGTGGGCCCAGTCAGCCAGTTGGTTGGCCTCGAGACCATTTTTTCCTTCTCCACTGTACTTTTCCATGTTTACTGTACCTTGAGATTTGTACTTAAATATATTGTACTAAAATGTTTGAGCCCAGGTTATTAGCCTTTCATAGCGATCTTCTTACCAGAATATGCTGTTTATTGGGCTTCAGAGGGCCTGACCAGCCCAGAATCGCCTTACTCTTTGCTGTGTAGGCTAATTCTGCAAATACTTCATGTGTTTTCCATCAGTGAATATAGAATACTGACGTTTCTGAAGGAGTTGTATGTTGTCTGGCAGATACTCTGAAAAGCTTGAGCACAGCAGTGACTCCTGTATTGAGGTACATAGTTTTCATCATTGGATTCAGGCTTGTCACCAACAATATAACCTTTGTGGACTCAGTCCTTAACGAGTGTATAATGCTAACAGGAAAGTGAGAACAGAAAAATTAATGTTACTCCCCACCGTTACTCAGCAACCTCAGCAGCCTGCTGATGGATTCCAGTAATAGTGGACGTGGATGAATCTTCTCCAGTACGTTTCCTTTTTTTTTTTCTTTCTTTCTATTTCTCAGACATTTTTAGTATTTTTATTTTTATTCTTTTGTCCCAATTAGGGTTACTTTTAGTATGATGAACTGCCATGACCAAAAGCAAGTTGGGAAGCAAAGAATTTATTTGGCTTACACTTCCACATTGTAGTCCATCACTGAAGGAAGTGCAGAAGCTCAGGTAGGGTTGGAACCTGGAGGCAGGAGCTGATTCAGAGGACATGGAGGGGCGCTGCTGACTTGCTCCTCATGGCTTGCTCAGTCTACTTTCTTATAGAACCCAGGACCATCAGCCCGGGGGTGACACTATCCCACAATGGGCTGGGTCCTCCCCCATCAATCATTTTTTAAGAAAATGCCCTATAGCCAGATATTAGGGAGGCATTTTCTCAATTGAGGTTCCTTCCTTTCAGAATACTCTAGATTTTGTCAAGTTGACATGAAACTAGCTAGCACATTTTGACTTTATCCTTTTTAAGTCTTTGATGTTTGTATTTTTACTGTTCCTTATTCCTTTTTATAGTTTTATTTACCCTTTTTCTATATTTGAATATCTGGTTTGTTCTCTGGCTTTTTAACCTTTTCTGTATTCCTTTCTTTCTGCATAGTTGTTTTAGCTTTTTTTTTCATTTATCTTGCTCAGATTATTGTCTTACTCTTTAAATTTTATTGTCACAAATTGTTCTGCCTGTTTAAAAATTACGTTAGTGTTGCATTTGTTTAAATTTTTTTAAATAAATAAATTTATTTTATAAAATGACCTTTTTTTATTTTACATACCTATCCCACTCCCACTTTCTCTGCTCCTCCAACTCTTGCCACCTTCCCTCTCTACCACTCCTCAGAGAGGGTAAGGCTTCCTGTGGGGAGTCAACAAGTCTGACACATCACTTTGAGGTAGGACCAAAGGCCCTCCCCTCTATATTTAGTCTGAGCAAAGTATCCGACCAAAAGGAATGGACTCTAGAAAGCCAGTTCAAGCACTAGCCTGGTCCCAATTTCTTTTAATCTGTATATCACCACATGGCTGTGGCTTACCTGTAAGGTTCTGGCTCATCTGTTCCTGCCAGCGGCTACATGGCTTCTCTCTGACTCTGCCTTCTTTCTCCCAGCATTCAGTTCAGTTTTTCCTGCCTACCTCTATTCTACCCTGCCAGGCCCAAGACAATTTCTTTATTAACCAATGGTATTCACAGCATATAGAGGAGAATCCCACATCACCTCCCCTTTTCTGTTTAAATAAAATGGTTGCTTCATCTGTTTGTTTTATTTTTTCTTGGTTTTCTTGCCTATAAGAAATTTATTGATTTCTTCCAATTTTCTTCCTTGTCCTTTCCTTCATTTCTTTAAGAGAATTTTTATTTCCTCTTCAAGGATCTCTATCATCCTCAGAAAATTATATTTAAATACGTTTTCTTCTGCTTTTTCTGGGTTTGGATGTTCAGGTCTTCTTTTGTAGGACCACCAAGTCCAGGTGTTGCTGTATTCCTGTTAGGTTGTTGAATGTATTCTTGCATTCGGGCTTACTCATCTCTTCCTCCAAGGGGTGCATGTGGGGCCTGTGCTTCAGGGTGTCTCTCCTCCTCCAGTTGGTACAGGTGGGACCTGTGGCTTTAGATGGTCACTCTTCTTCCTGGTGCAGGTGAAGCTGTGCCTTTGCTATCTGCTGATGCGGCTCTGGGGGCTCCTCTCCAGGTACAGTCAGGACCAAGACTCAGGTGGTAATAGGTGCAGTGAGGGATGGTTGCAGGTATGTGGAGAGTGCTTGTGGTCTCTGGGGTTTGCTGTTTGGGGTGGGGCACAGGATGTTGACTGGGGTCAGGAGAACAGGACAGTCCAACTGGAAACCCAGACACTCATCTCTCCAGGGGCAGCCAGGGCCAAGTCTCCAGTTGTCAGAGATGCAATGGGGTATGGCTGCAGGTTTGGAGAGACTGTTCCCAGGTCCCTGGGACTTCCCTAGGTGGGGGTGGGGCACAGCATATGCCTTTGTGAGCTAAGGTCTAGCTCTCTGGACCCCCCAGCCAGGAACTCAGACACTCACCTCTCCAGCGGCAGCCAGAGCCAAGACCCGGTAGTTAGAGATGTGGTATGGGATGCCTGCCTTTTAAAGTTTTTAGCATTATTTCTATGTCTGATTTGTTTTGGTGTTGTTCTTTCAGCATTTTGATTTCTCTCTGAATGATGTTGGGAGTTGAAGCCAAAGGTGAAAAAGGCTGCTAGGACCCTTTTTAGAAGATGAGGGGTGCTTTCCATCCCCATTCTTCCAAAGTGGTTGTCAGTGGCACACAAACCTAATATGCATGACAGCAACCAGGTAAATGGTGATAATTACTGGAAAAACTAGGACATCTCCAATAACTGATTCTGAGGATTTTGTAAATAGTGGAATGTCAGGTATAAAATGCAAAAGCATGGTTTTAGTAATGATCCATGCACTAAAGTAGTATTCAGATAAATGGGTGGATGGGTCTATTTATGCTTCTGTGACAAATTCAGTGAACAGAGATCGTGACAGAAAATGCACATTAAATAGTTGAAGGAAGAAGTTCAATAAACAGGTCACTCAATGGAAAGCAACATCTGTTGGAGTAGACTGTAGAAGGAAGAATATCAGGAATGAAGGTAAGGTCGAGAAATTATTGTAGTGAAAGAACTCTATAATAGAGGAAAAGGAAGCGCAGTCATGACTATAAAGGAGATGCAATCTATGACTGTCATACAGAACAGAGAAATGAGAAGTAGACTAAAGACACAGAAAATGTAATCCATAAAATAGAGTTGAAAATTGCACAAATATCTGGAAAGAACAAAAAAGCAAAACTAGAAAACATGTATACATCCAAGAAAGGAGCCATTCAGAATCACTGACCAATATAAATTAGAAAGACTTGGTCAAACTTGGTTTTAGTTAAGTGCAGATGATAGAAAAGGGAAAGACATCTTACAGTGTAAGAGGCAACAAATCTGTTACTATAATAGCAAACCCATTTAGCCTTTAAATCTTTTTAGCTGAAACCTTGATACCAGAACCCTGTGAGTTCATGTGTATAGTGACCCCATTGTGTCTGGAATATGCTGTTTATCAACAGTCATCTACTACTTCTGGCCTTAAAATCTTTCTTCCCCTTCTTTTGTGGTGTTCCTTGACCCTTGGGATTTAGGTGTTTGATACAGATGTCTCTTTAGGATTGGACACTCTGGCAAATGATGGTTGAAAACTGTACTTATCTATGAATATAAAGATAAGTACTTAGTGGACGTTTAATACTGTAATTATTCAGTAGAAAAAAATGGAAGTAGTTTGTGCCTGACAACCTATGACCTACCCAGTCACAGGTTCTTGTCTCAGTTACCAGTATCAGGCATGAGTTCTGTCTTGTGGAGTGGGCCTTAACTACAATTCAAGTGCTTGTTTCCTCCCACAAATTTCATGCCACTTTTGCAAAAGTAGGTATATCTTGTCAGGCCAGTCATTATTGCAGTCCTCCAGGTTCATAACTGGTTGTCAGGCCGGTCATTATTGTAGCCCTCAAGGTTCATAGCTGGTTAAGACCATTGATTACTTTTTTTCTTTCAACACTATGATAGCACTTCCCAGGACTATGAAAGATAGGAAGTAGGGATGAAGCTTCCAGATAAATACAGCTTGATTTTTCCATGTCCCATAGTTAAAGTATGTAGTGTCTTCAGAAATTGGATCTTAACATCAAGTTGTGAAGGGTAACTCAGAGCAGTAACAACATCTTGTAATGTTGGGGCAAGAGAAGTCTTTGGAACCACACTGACAACACCTTGAAAATAGATAATCCCCATGCATTGAACATTTTGTTTAATAGCCTGTGACATCTGAGGCATTTTTCCCCATATAGGGTAAGTAACTCCATTTTGTCTGTCTGTCTGTCTGTTTTCGGAAGCATCTAAAGTAGGTTTCCATATGACTTCAAAAGGTCTTTAGTGTTATCTTTCACTATACACCTGTTCCTGTCCCCGTCCTTTCACCACCAGCCCACTGAACCCTACCTGTAGCTTTATTTCCTTCTACTCCTTTATAACACATGTGTTATAGCCTCCATTCCTTACTCCTTTATAACACATGTGCTACAGCCTCCATTCCTTACTCTCCTCTTCCGTGGCCATTCCTAGTTCTCCTAACTTCTACAGGTCCTCCAGTTTAAGCACACACATCTAAAGATTCAAAGCTAGGATCCACATATGAGAGAGAACATGAATCATCTTTCTGGATCAGGGCTACCTCCCTCAGAATAATTTATTTCTAGCTCCATTTATTTACCTTCAAAGCTCAAAATTTCTTTTATGAGTGAATAAAAACTTCCGTTGGGTATACATACCACATTTTCATTACCCAGTCATCATATGATGGACATCTAGACTATTATTTCAATTTTTTAGTTTAAACAGTGATGTATGTGTTTGTTAACCACTACCCTGTGCAATAAGAAACTTCTCTGATCAAGTTTTAGAGTAGCACAGATGTATAGGTAGAAACGTAAATGTTTAGGATGCAGTTCGATAGTATGGCCATTAGAGGACAAAATAGGTTCTCCCTTAAGGACTGTGACTTCCCTAGCCACAAGTTTGGAAAAATTATGCCCATAATCCTGTACAGTTGATATACAGTATAAATCACCTAAAAGTATGTAATTGATATTCTCCTATATGTACAGGCGCAAACTAATCTGGATTTGCAGCATAACTATTTCTTAGTATTTATTTTTAATAAAATGGTTTATTTTCAAAAATGTATTTATAAAAAAATAAAATAAAAAAATAAAATAAATGTATTTATGTCTAAGAAACAAAAGAGATTTGTACAATAGAAGATGGATTACAAGGAGTTTTTGAAGAGTCTGTCCTCTAGTGTGAGAGAACGGTGATTTTATACATTGACCAATGAAATGTTGCTGCAGATTTTCAGGGCAAATTAAACAAATTTTTATCACATACATAATAATCCTACGTTCTTGCTCATAACAGACTATGAAACCTATGTCAAGTGGGTAGATAGTGAAAGAAAATCTTCCCCCTCACATGGTAGAGATGTGATATCAGGTGGTGTGTCTATGATTGAAGTAATGGAGAAAAGGAGCTCAGGGTAACCCCAGCAGTTAAAAATGAGTGTGCCAGAAACAGCAGAGAAGGATGGATGACCTCTTTCCACGTGTTTCACAAGAGTAAAAGCAGCAAAGGAACATGACTTAGCACACCTTATCTGTTCATGTAATCTTCCCTTATACTTAGAAGTATCTACTGCACAATTTTATTTGAGCAGAGTAAACTATATTTGATTAATCAATAGTGACTTTTTAATATATTGTTTCAGGTGTTCTTGAAGTGTATGCTTCAGATAAGAGTTGCCTGGAAAATCAGGGGAGTCATGTGTGGCCAGTGGGAAGCATCACCAGCAATCTGTCAAACAGAGAGATGATTGAAGTAGGTAAAACATGGATGTAAGCAGAACTTTCACATTTTGAAACTGGACATAGGACTAGAATTTTTTTCCTAGGAACCTAACCAGTGGTAGAGTGTCCATAGTGAGGCTAATCTGATGCTGACAGTGCAGAAGCTGATAATATGACTGATAAGCCCCTCTGGCACCCTGAGTACCTTAGTCTCCCTAACAAGTTTGAAAGGTCACATTATGATGTTCAATATATTTGACCAGTGATATACATCTATACAAAGACTGTTATGAAAAATGTTTGATATATAAGAACCTCTCATTTCATGCATTGGAAATCTTTTGTTTGTATAACACTTACTCTGCAAAACATACCTCATGAAAGAAAAGTATTGCATTTAAGAGGACTCAGAACAGAACATGGTAAAGTGTAGGATAGCTGAGCAGTTAAGAACATGAGCTGCTCTCACACAGAACCTGAGCTATCCCAGAACACATGTCATGCTGCTCCTAACTGCCTATAACTGTAGCTCCAAGGGAATATGATACCTCTGGCTTCCATGGGTACCTACTCCTGAATGCATATACCCCTACACATATATACATAATTAAAAATAATAGAAAAAATAAATCTTTTTTATGACAAGCTGTATACTGGGGAAAATATTGGAAATGTACTTTTTATAAAACTTAAAGAATTTATTATCCTTACAGAACATTAAGTACATGCTAGAAAATAGCCCTACTGATATAAAACCTTGACATATTCTTTTGTCTCAAGGCAGAAATGAAGGTTCAATTGGAACTCCATCGAGGTATAAAGCCCTATGAATGTAAACCATGTATGAAATCGATTAACCTGCCATCGCAGCACAACAAGCAGCGTGAATATTACTCAAGTGTGAAACCCTGCGAATGGAAGGAATGTCAGAAAGCTTTCTGTTATAAGTCAGCGCTCACTGGACATCAGAGAACTCGTACAAGATTGAAGATCTATCAGTGTACAGAATGCAGGAAAGCTTTTCCCTCCAAATCAGAACTCACTGTACATCACAGAATTCATACCGGTGAGAAACCTCATGAATGTGAAGAATGTGGTAAAGCTTTCTATCGTAAGTCAACCCTTACTGTGCATCAGAAAACTCATAGAGGTGAGAAACCTTATGAATGCAAGGAGTGTTGGAAAGCTTTCTATTATAAGTCAACCCTCACGGAACATCAGCGAATTCATACAGGTGAAAAGCCTTACGTATGTAAAGACTGTGGCAAAGCTTTCTTCTACAAGTCAAACTTAACTCGCCATCATAGAACCCATACAGGTGAGAAACCCTATGAATGTGAAGAGTGCAGGAAAGGTTTCTCCTCCAAGTCAGAGCTCACTTCACATCATAGAACTCATACAGGTGAGAAGCCCTATCAGTGTGAAGAATGTGGGAAAGCTTTTTACTGCAAGTCAACCCTCCGTGTACATCAAAAAATCCATACAGGTGAAAAGCCTTATGAGTGTAAAGAATGTCAGAAATCTTTTTATTATAAGTCAACGCTGACTGAACATCAGAGAACTCACACAGGCGAGAAGCCCTATGAATGTAAAGACTGTGGCAAAGCTTTCTTCTACAAGTCACAGTTAACTCGCCACCATAGAATTCATACAGGTGAGAAGCCCTATGAATGTGAAGAGTGCAGGAAAGCTTTTTCCTCCAAGTCAGAGCTCACTGCCCATCATAGAACTCATACTGGCGAGAAGCCCTATGAATGTAAAGAATGTGGCAAATGTTTCTGTCGCAAGTCACATTTAACTCTACATCATAGAATCCATACAGGTGAGAAGCCCTATGAATGTAAAGATTGTAGAAAAGCTTTTTTCTGCAAGTCAGGACTTGCCCGACATCTGGGAACTCATACACATGACACTAATACAAAGAATAGAGAAAAGCATTTTCCTGCAACTCACATGTCAACCAACATCAGAAATGTCATACAATTAAGAAGTCCTGTGAGTATAAAGAATGAAGAGAAACTCTCTACTGTAAATCAGTCCTCACTCCATACCATAGATTTCTTACAGTTGAGAAGTCCTATCGATGTGCATAATGCAGGCAAACTTCCCTTTGTAACTCATGCCTCATTCAGTATGAGTGAACTCAGATGAGACACACTAATAGTGTAGAGAAGGCAAGAAAGCTCGCAGTCAGCCAAGATGAGTTGACATCAGAGAATGTAGAATGATGACAGCAAAGAACAAGTGAAAACTGCCACAAGGGAGACCTTTCTCAACATCTGAAAATCCATATTGGTTGGTGTGTGCCACTGTGTCTGGAAAGAATGTAGGAAAGCTCTACTGTGGTTATCTCTCTGTAAGCATCATACATGTGAAGAAGCTTAGGGATTTCAAGTTTAAAAGTTTTAAATGATAATTCAAATCTCAGTTGATATGAGTATACATGCTATGAAGAATCCTGAGGATGTTAAAAATCCAACATTTTATAGTGTAGAATATTGTATATGTACTAACCTTGGAAAACAAACATGTAAGGGACCTTGCTAAAGAACATAGGAAAACTTTGATAGTCAAATCACATTCTGCATCAGAAAAGTTATATAGGTGAGTGACTATGTACAGATAACAATTTTGTCCTGTATGATACTTGTTTATGTTCCATGGTCATTGAGACATTTCTATTCAAACTGGAAATATAGCCTGTCCAACTCTGGTGGGCCTGGAGTTGTATATAACAGCATGTATAGAAGTGTAGTTGAGAAGTGGTGCTGAGGTGTGCTGGGTGTGACTGTGACATTGTACCTGATAGGCACTGTCTTTTGTGGGACTGTTAAAGTCACTGATGCTCTGTGTTTTCTTATTTTCATCTGGCAAGAGAAAAAAAATGGTGGATCTTCTCAAATTCATTTTAATCGGACAGTCACTGGCATAGGAGTCATGAAATTAACAGTACTTACTTCCCAGCCCTCAGAGAAATGCAGCTTTGCATGGTAACAGTTATATCAGGTTAGGGGCACACGAGAGACCAAGGTACATGGGGTTTTGTACCATACTTTGCAGATACACAAAGTAATTTAGTTGGGCCAGATACACACAGTTTGAGGTCAAAAGACAGTTCTCTTTGTGACTGAAGGGAGAGTAATCTTCAGTAACATATTTCAACAGCAGAAAAGAATCTAAATAATGGTGTCCTAGGTGACTGTCCTCGGAGCAAAGCAACTACCATCTTGGGAAATTCAGCTGTGCCACCTTGCAAAAGCTAATCCCAGCTGGGCTTGTTGATGGTTTATAGCCTCCTCTCCTCCCCTCAGTAGCCAGTTGCTCCCTATCAACTGGCAATTCTATAGACTGCCTGGAGAAAAGATTTAGGCAGTATGTGTATGTATTTGTATCTGTATATATGCATATGTGTATGCATGCCAGGGAAGGCACTATATCCTCCATCTATGCTGTTTGGAAGAAACACAGTTCTTGCTGGGTAAAGTTTTCCAGATGTGGCCCATTAGGGATGGAGAACCCACACTCTTTTAAGTAACCCTCACCACCCAAGCTTTCTCTGTAAGGAAGCCAAATAAACTCATTGGTTTATTTGGGACTTTGTTTGAATCATGCCTTTGTTTGCCATTAGGACCTTAGGCTCTTCGAAGAGGTAGACACTGATTATGTCTCCCCGTGGAAGGAATTTATAACAATATAGGGTCATCATTAGATGAACCCACAGCCAAGATGAGGCAGCGGCAGCATAATGTGAGTTCCTATAGTAAGTTGGGTCTTCGGGAATTCGGGGTGAGCCTTTTTTCTGCTATATTCTCTAAATCCAGTCTTTCTTACCTTTCCCCATGTTACTTACTGATAGAGAGAGTAGGTAGTGCAAAAAACTTCTGTGCTTAGAAAAAATTCTGTGCTCAGGTTGAATTAGGATACGAGGTACTAATTTGTAAAGTTAACATGAGATATGCTATAGTATTACTGTTTACCTTAATAGCCTCCAAGAATTTTAGTAAAACCACCCTGACTCACTGGAGTGAGAAAATAAGACAAATAAGGGCTCCAGTAACTCCCAAGTGGTGTATCGAAATGAGTTTTCAGTTCAGCAGTCATCTGGGCCTTGAGTGGGCACCAAGCGTGTGTATGCATCACTACTGTGGTAGCCAGTGTCTTCTCTTTACATGCCACCTTTCTCATTGACCTGGCAGTTCTGGCTCATTGAATGATTATGTGGATATGGTGATCCTGGAACCAGAGCTTTTGGACAAGGAGTATGGCTGAGGCCTAGGAAGATGTCTCAAAACCTCAACACATAGAAAAACTCCCTTCAGAGGAGTCAGACCCGAGATTATGCTCTGGTGCATATTGTCTGCTTTATCAGATGTCACCTTGACAAGATTCAAACCAGCCAGATACTAAGGTGCCTGAATACACAGAAGTGTGAGGTTTTTACTGACTTGGAGTTAGTTTCTAGTGATAGTAGATTAGAGATAGAATGTGTCCCTGCTAAATCAAGGAAAAACTAGTGGCCAGTATACCTTTTCTTTCTTTTTATTTTTTAAATATTTATTTATTTATTATGTATACAATATTCTGTCTGTGTATATGCCTGAAGGACAGAAGAGGGCACCAGACCCCATTACAGATGGTTGTGAGCCACCATGTGGTTGCTGGGAATTGAACTCAGGACCTTTGGAAGAGCAGGCAATGCTCTTAACCTCTGAGCCATCTCTTCAGCTCCCAGTACACATTTTCTATGTGAGCCCACATTTCCCCAGCCTTTGATCAGAGGTTTAGATTTATGATAGTTCCCATATTTTCTTTTAGAGCCAAAGCCTGGTGTATACCCACACATTTTTCACACACAGCTGCATCCACAAGGTCTGGGAAATAGTGCAAATGATAGCAGGTGTGGTAGCAGTGATGTGGGGGATGAGGGTGGAATTTGGATAGACCTTGGCTGCCTGCCTCCCTCCCATCTTACATTGGTTTAATCTACCCTTGGCGTTGGGTTCAGGGCCACCATCTCTTAGCCACCACAGCTTAAGCTCTTAGACTCCAAATTTATTGACTAAATGTAGTTCTTATATACAACTGCCAAATGTTTTGAGAATCACAGGGAATGGAATATAATAAGTGAGTCTATACGTATGACATACTCATTGAAAAAGTGATGGAAGGTGCTAAGTCATACAAGCAAGCTTTTGACTGTTTTCTCCAAATATCAGACTGCACAAACTGCTCCAGTTGCCAGATACTTTAATCACAGGGATATGTTTGCACTTGTGAAGGTACTCTCAAAAAGAAATACTTTGTAGATAAGTGGGATTGGTTCCTGCAGTCAAATTGAACAATTTGTAAATAAAATGAAAATGCTCTAGTAAGCTTCGTCTGCCTGTGTATAGTTGGGATCATTAATGTGAACATATAGTTACTGTACATTTTAATTTCTTTGTGACTGTTTTTCTTTGCACTGTGGGGTTTTAACTCTTTGAACCAGTATTGCTATACATGAACACTATTTTCTGTACTGTGTCATTGGTAGGAGAATGTCAAATACATTCATGAGCTAATTTTCCTAAATGAATAATTTAAATACAGTATTATTTTCCCTCTTCCTTTTCCTTCCTCCAGCATTTCCTTTGTAGTCCCTTGCTCTTTTAAATTCATGGTATCTTTTTAACTTTTGTTACTGATGTTTGTGAATATATATTATATATATATTCCTAAATATATAAATGCAGCCCTTTCAGTCTACATGTTACTTGTATGTGTATGATTTCATGGTATTGGGTAACCAATTTCTATGGTTTTTTTCAGGAAAGACTGTTTCCTGTTGTCAACATTTTTTAGTTGTCTGTAGTTCTTTGTCTAGAGTTGGTGTGTTGTGAGATTAACCTCCACCCCCCCACCCCGCTAATGTGTGTTAATGCTATCCTTTTAAAAAACTTTCAGAATTGTTATGTGTATGAGTGTTTTGCTTGAGTTTATGTGCATATACCACATACATGCCTATTACCTGCAGATACCAGAAGAAGATGTTGGAGCCAAGGGAACTGGAGTTACAGATGGTTGTGAGTAACCATGTGAATGCTGAGAACTGGATCTAGGTCCTCTGAAAGAGCAGCAAGACTCTAACTGCTGAGCTGTCTCCAGCCAGCCAATATCAGTAGTATTTTAATTTGTGTATCTGCATTGCTTTTGTTTCTCATGTTGAGGATATGATGATTGAACATTTAGATATGTTCTATAAAATGTGGCTGTTCAAGTCCCTTGCCTATTTTTTTTCCTTCTTGAACACTGTTTTATCCTTTTTTTTTTTTGGTGATGACTTTAGATGCATTCTGCTTTTATGAATTTAGTGAGGTGTACTTGGAATAATACTTTGAATATAATATATGTTTAGTCTGTTTTTGATATGTAGCATTCATAAAATCAGTGCTAGTCAAGATAATTAAGATATCCATCTCACTAAATTGTTTTCTAGGAGCTTTATAATCCTTCGTGCACCTTTCCCACTAGTTCAACTTTTGTAAGACAAAAAGCAATTTCGACAAATGATACAATTATATAAATAAATGAAGTAGCACAAAGGAACATATGATGTAATTAACTACCTATTTCAAGAAATTGAAAGTTCATTGTAATTCAGAAAACACTTTAATAGGCTTGAAAACTAAATTGAATGCTGGGAGAAAGAAGGCAGAGTTAATGGGATGCCATGTAGCTACCGTAGGAGACAGACACCCCAGAACCTTGCCAGTAAACTATAAGCCTCATAGTAAAATATAAAATAATGGAAATGGGTTATTTAAGATATAAGAATTAACCAGAAATACACTTAAGCTTTTGGCCAAATAGTATTGCAAATAATACAGTTTCTGTGTGGCTATTTCTGGTCTGAGCGACCTGGGAACAAACAAGCATGTTTTGCCAACACCCCGTATTTATTTGAATCCCTTTCTGTGAAGTTGTGGATTCTTAAAAATTTTCATCTCTTTAATTACTTCTTATCTTTATGATGTGGCCCCTAGAAATTGTTGGTGAGAACTAATGATAACCTAATGGTTGATATAGTAAGATAACCAGAATAAACTGGTAATAAAACAATGATTAAAATTAACCTTCATTCATACACAGATCTAAAGAGCTTGTATTTTAAAGGATGAGTTTATGCCTAAGTTACTTTAATTGATAATTTGGGTACACAGAATGTGTATGACAAAGATCCATTTCTTTATTAAATTACTTTTTTAAATCTCGTGTTGATTTATGAACCTGTGAACAAAATTCTGACATACTTAGAACAACTGAAATGTCTGTCCCTGAGAGAAACTAGCACCCAGTACAGCTGTGCACTTGAGTGAATAGCTCATACATCACTAAGTATTCAATTTCTTGAGGACAGTTTGATAAGGGGGCTTTTTACACACCCTTAGCTCTTCTGGAGTTCACAGTGTAGAACAGGAAGCCCTCACCTGTGCGGCAATCCTTTTTCTGCCCCTCAAGTGTTGGGATTATATGCATGTACCATCATACCCAACTGCATTTAGCCTTTAGATTGTGATTATTACAGGGACTCCCAGATGCAATTGTGAAGGTCTGTATGATACTACTGTCTATACAAACTGCATATCAGTAACAATACGTGCAAAAGTTGATTATTACAGTTTTGACGTGTTTATTCTCTTACGTTTGAAACCTGTTTATGTATGTGACAGTGTTGAGGTGCTGGGTTATAGTATGAGGTCTCTACTGTCCCTTCCCATTATCACTGAAGTTTACTCCCTGCTTCCTTTCCATCCCTCCCTCTCTCCTTCCCTTCAACATTGGTGCTGGTTATAGGACCACCATCTTAGCCACCACAATTTAAGCTCTTAGACTCCAAACTTTTTAGCTGAAAAAAAAAATATATATATATATATATATAATTTATATACATATATAAACTACCAGCTAAAGTATTCTGTTATTCTAAAATAATTTTACATATATATTTGTGAGTTGTTTTTTAAGGAAGCAATTGTTCTCGATTTTTATTAGTTCTCTCTTCCTTGAGAAAAATGACCAGTGATGAAAACTAGAAGAGGAAATGCTTATTTTGCTTCTTGGTTTTCAAGAGTTATTAGTCCATCTTAGCAAGACAGGTGCATTAACAGGATTCGCTAAATGTCAGGTAGTGAGAGCTGGAGGTATCCACTCCTCATATGGTAGAGAACAAGGAAGCAGAGACTGAAGGCCAGTATGAGGAGTAGGTATAAACTTCAAAAGTCTGTGAGTAATGACCCACTGCCACAGGCTCCAAGTTTTATCACTATTATGAGAACCATGAAAGACTGAATTAAAGCAATAACAGCTATTGTTGCAAACACCCAAAACTTCAGTTCCGTAACCAGTACTAAGAGTTTTATTGAGATCAATCTTCTGGTCCCCACTGGTACCCCTAAACCCTTCAGATCTGCTTCTTATAACGCATGTTACCTTTATCTTTGTTCAGCTCTACATCATGTATATGGCTTCACTTAGCTGGGTATCCCACATGGGATGTTCTCGGGATTTCCTTGTAGAGACTTTGAGTGTACAATGCACCACTTGTCCTCAGTAGCATTTCTGAAACAAGCTTTCACAAACTCCTCATGCATATCTTATTGCTGCCAAGTGCTGTTACCATCTTAAAGTGTAGCCCAAATCCTGGGGCCATAATCACAGTGACCTCTGCATAATGCATGAGAATGCAAGTTTAGTTGATCTTTTTCTAGGAGGGAAGCCTTTGTTTAGCATTCTCAATTCAGGTATGTTTCAAATGAACTATAAACTTGCATTTTCATGTTTTTGAGTGGTGCTATATTCTCAGGTGCTCCTAGTTGTTTTCCCAGTGCACATTATGCATTTTTGCCTAATGGTGTTAATCTCTATAAAGGTTACAGAAACTATGGCATGACTTGTCTACAGTTTTAAATTTGACAGGATAAGTAGCTTCTTATCTAGTTCTCAGAAAATTTTGAAAAATGTGTTTTGAAAGTTTTTATCCCATTCCCCAAATCCCTCCCCCAATCACCTGCCCTTCACTGCCAACCCACTTTGTGCCCCTCCTTTTAAATCCAACAAGTGCAGTTTGTGCTTCCCATATATTTTATGTGTGAACTTCTGCTGGAGTGTGGTTGAGTTATGAAGTGTTAACACTCTGAAAGAAAACTGACTCCATTTCCCAGCAGCCATCAATTGCCAAAAGCTCTTCAGGTTTTGAGTGGGAATTCAGTCTACTTTCTTTCTCCATGGTGGGATTTGGTCTAGCTAGGGCTTGTACTAGGATTCTGCATGCTGTCTCGCTGGTTATGAATTCCTATGTGCAGCTACCTTGTGTCCCAAGGCAGAGTCCAACTGTATCTTTTGACTTTCAGCTAGATACTCTTCTGACACAAGGCAAGACACCAATATTTTGCTGAGTATCTTTAAGTCTATCTGCATCTCATCACCAGAGAAGGTGATTGTGGCTATCAGTTTATGCAAAAATTCTTGTCTCTCCATCAGGTTTCTGATGTTAAATGCCTTTTAGCTCCCTTCAGCAGTTGGGAACTAGTTATATCTTTAATTTGTTTTTAACTTTTATAACCATTTTTTTTTCTAAATTCTGGGGTCAACTGGGTGACAAAGGAAATCTTTTGAGCAACCGTCTTTAATCCTAAAAATTACTTAAAGTCTCAGTGGTCAGTGTATGGCAGAAGGGATATCAATTCTATACAGGCAGCATTATCCAGCAGCAATTCCCTTGATGGACCAGGGAAGTTTTTTCTAATTTTTAAGAGGATGGTAACTTTGAGTTTTCTGATTATACAGATTGCCCTTTAAAGGAGGTCATAAATCATGGAACAGAAAGGAGTGAAGCTTCCTTTCACCCTTTCTTGGCACTGTTTAGAATGGACAGGGCAGCAAAGGGAATGTGTGGCCCAGGAAACTATTCCTCCCTCCCTTTGTACATTCCACATAGAATATAGGGTACAGGGATCCTGGATGACAGGCTCAGCCCCTCCACACAGGGACCAGTATGTCATTGGCGACAAATGATGAAACAAACAGCACCACATGAGTGGGTTACAATTAATCACATAATCTTCTCATAATAATATCTCATTTGAAACTATTATCTTTCAGGCACCTAGATATACCCAGTAGCCTGGAGGGCATAGGAATATGGGTTAATTACATGTCTTGGGACTGAAAGAAAAAACAATTTGTTAAATGCCCCAAAAACAAACAGGCAGACAAAACTTAAGAACACAGAGTTTGGTAGGATCATACTTGGTGTGATCAGTCCTAAGTATTTAGGCAATCATGTTGGCAAGAGCCTGAGAAAGGGAGTCATGTTTTATCTTCAGTCGGGAAGTAGATAGCAATGAACACTGTTCTTCTCGTCTTTTATTTATTTTAATTTTTTTCTTATTTTAAAACTCTACACTCCTGAGTATTCTCTTTTCTTTATTTAAATATTAGCTTCCTCAGTTTGTGTGCAGTGAGAGCTGTGTTCCAGGATTCAGAAAATCCCCCAAGAGGGCAAGGCTACTTGTTGCTATGACTGCACTCCTTGTACAGAAAATGAGATTTCCAATGAGACAGGTATGTGTCCGACTCACTGGGAAATTTCCACCATCTTCTCAATGTCTAAGCAGGTGGAAAAGTTCTGTGAAGGAACAATAGACATAAATCCTGTGATTCTTTCAGGTAGAAGTGAAAGTGCTTTTGTTCATTTTATCATCATTTTAAATGATGCTCTGGCCATTGAATCTCATACTGAATTCATGGTTTCCAATCCTCTGCCCTCTATAAACGTTGCTCCTTCCAGAAAACCACTTAGCATCGCAGAGTAGTCTGTTTTATTTCTCCATGACGTGCACTACGCGCGCGCGCACACACACACACACACACACACACACACACACAGACACACATTATAAATTACTGACTTTTGTTGTATTTCAAAGGATATTTACTTCAGAATTAACCTACATTTAAGTTTTAGATCCTTGTGGCCCTTAGTTGCATAATTTGAGTCATGGTTCTAGGTTCATCAGAGGTGATCAGAAAGGTTATGTTTGATTAACCATGGATATATTTTAAATTGTTTTATTTTAGATATGTTTATTTTGTTTTATCCTTGAGCGTTTTGCCTTACTGCATGTATGTATACCCTTTATTTGCTTGGTGCACATCAAAGTCAGAAAAGAGCATCAGATCTCCTGGGTGTGGTGTCACAGAGAGCATTGACCACCATGTGGAGGCTTGCAACTGAACCCACGTATGCCTTAAGAGTAACAGGTATGCTGTTCGTATATTGTGAAAAGAAGTTGAAATGGCTCATCAGCACCCCCACTAATGATAGTGTGACTATGCCATGCATAGATGCACACCTTGTTCTTTTTTAAAGATTTATTTAATTATTATGTATACATGGTTCTGCCAGCATGTATGACTGCTGGTTTGAAGAGAGTAATAGATAGTTGTGAGCCACTATGTGGTTGCTGGGAATTGAACTCAGGATCTCTGGAAGAGCAGTCAGTGCCCTTAACCACTGAGCCATCATCTCTCCAGTCCCATACACCATGTTTTTAAAACAAGTCAGGACACCGAATTTAATGGATTCTCTTTTGCAGGCAAAAGTAGACATAGTAGAAATCCTTATATCAAAATATATCCAAGGAACAGAAAATAGGAATGAGACATTGAGAGCAGCGAATGTGAGGAGCACTATGACACAATGTTGATTATGGAGAGAAAATCAAAGAGTATTTTTCAACTTTACCATTTATGTCTAATGCATTTCTTCATATATTATTTGGAATATTTTGAATAACATTATAATTTTTATGAACAATTAGACATTTAAATATTACCTTATGAAGATAAAAATTTTCAAATGATTTGTTGTCTTTGATTTGTCTAATTTCAAAACGTGCATATTGAGAGTATACAGACCATCAAAGACTTAATGAGCATATAGCGTCTTTGTATAGTTTGGAGCCATGGTGTGTTCGTGGACATGTTAATTAAATTCATTGGAGGGAACTAGAAACAGCAATACCAAACTCTGCATGTTTGCAGTTTAAAGTGACACTATAAAATATTTTAGTAAGAAAGAAGAAACTAAGACATAAATGATAATTATCACAAAACAATGAATTCTGTACCTGAAAATCTATAGAATGAGGTTCATCTGGCTTTGAAAAATCATTTTTCATTCCTAAAAGATAAGTGTAATTAACTATAAATCCTGTGTTTTTCCTAAAGAAGATAAAAGGTTGTGCTTATGAAACATTTGTGCTCAGTTAGAAGCCAATAGAAGTAAACACACAGGATAGAGAACTGATGGAGTGCTTGAGAGCATGAGAGGTAGCAGGAAGGCACATCTGAAGAAATTAAACCTAAAATGATGATAAAATAAAAGGTACAATAGGCATTGGCAAAATGGTGAATTCAATATACTTTTAATTAGAACTTTCAAGAAAAATTAAATTGCGAAATTCACTTTATAAAAATATTGGAAATATTAATAGAAATTTGAAACAGAATATTGTTAATGAAAAATATGTGATAAATACATTGATACTTATATCTTTTAATTCAAGATGAAATTCACAAATTATAAGTGATAAAGTACCACAAAATTATTTCATGACCAACTAAGACTAAAACAAGAGTTTTATATCTATTTATTAAGTAGATGTTTTTCTGTAGAAATGATTAAATATTTTCACAATAGGAGTTTTTCCAGCTTTCAAGAATATATTAATTCACATTCCCACAAGCACTAGAGGACTCAAACAGTATGGAAATAAGTAAATTTGGATCTGATGACTTAGGCCAACATTAAAAGAAAGAAATTTCAAAGCACATACTCCTTATGCTGAACTCACATGACAAAGTCACACCTGGGAATTCAGAAGGAGTTGATCCTATGATAAAGTTAGGTTTATGTAATTTAATTCAATAATTTGTGACTTTATAAATTATGACTATACAAATACAATTTATTACTTAAGTGAAATACATTTAAGTATAACAATGAAAGGAATAGACTTTTTCACTTTATGTTCATCAAAGAAGATAGACAGTATCAACCTGGAATGATTGATTAGAGAGCATTTGGGAAGTTGCACTATGAAGCACTGATTTACTTGAGTCTGGAACAACAAAGAAAATGTGAGTGAATGTCAGAGAGTGGGAAGAATCAGCTTCCTCCTTCCCGAAATTCTCCTGTTCTCATTACATCATTTCTACTTCCTGTCTGGTTTTCCCGCCTATACTTCCTGACTGGCCAATCAGCATTTATTTAAAACATGATTGACAGAATACAGACAATTCTCCCACACCATGCTCTCATATCCACCCTTCCTCCATCTCAACCATCCCATTCCCCCAAGCTCTCCCCAATCCTCCCCTTCTCCCTTCTCTCCCCATCTCCCCTTGCCCCCCACCCTAACCCCACCCCCATGCTCCCAACTTTTGCCTGGAAATCCTGTCTACTTCCAATATCCAGGAGGATAACTATGTTTTTCTTTGGGTTCTCCTTCTTATTTAGCTTCTCTAGGATTATGAACTATAGGCTCAATGTCCTTTAGTTTATGGCTAGAATCCACTAATGAGTGAGTACATACCATGTTCATCTTTTTGGGTCTGGGTTATCTCACTCAGTAAAGTGTTTTCTATTTCCATCCACTTGCATGCAAAATTCAAGATGTCATTTTTTTTTTTTTTTTTTTTTTTTTTTGGTTTTTTGAGACAGGGTTTCTCTGTGGCTTTGGAACCTGTCCTGGAACTAGCTTTGTAGACCAGGCTGGTCTTGAACTCACAGAGATCCGCCTGCCTCTGCCTCCCAAGTGCTGGGATTAAAGGTGTGCGCCACCACCGCCTGGTGCCACACCTTCTTTATCCATTCGTCTATTGAGAGGCTACATAAATACCTATTAGTATACCAAACTCCTTGTCAAAAAAAAAAAAAGATATGGTGGCTCACAACCATCTGTAATGGGGTCTGCTGCCCTCTTCTGGCCTGCAGGTATACACACAGAATATTGTATACATAATATTTAAAAAAATAAATAAAACTAAATAGAACAAGATCTATCAACAGGAAGATTTGTTCACTAAAGCAGTTTTACAATATGAAAGGATACTTGACCTGCTCTATACAGAACAAAGAACAATCTTAAAGCAACAGGAAGGAAACAATGGGTACCAGTCCCTGTTCACTTGGGCCCCCTGGGACTACTCTTGCTTCAGCTGCTGCAGGCTCCTAACACTCCTTATAATGCTACTCACAATCAGGGCCTTCTGTCTTCCAAAGTGTTACAAATTCTAAGTCCTGACAAAAAAGCTAAGATACTTGTCCTCTGTTGGCACTATCAGCCCATATAATAGACAGAAATGACTGCTCCCTGGCAGGGATTGGAAAGGGACACATAAGACAATGGGGGAATGATATAGCAGCCTAACTTGGTGTTAAGATTAGAAGCCATCTTATCAAATGGTCAAAATAAATTAATTCCTGTTTTCCATAAAACTTAAGTTGGACTGTGCCTTGACCACTTTTCTGGAATTTGACATGCTCAACACCCTATACCCTGACCTTCACCCTGATAAGATGCTCTACCAAATAGTTTTGAGATGTTCTGCCATGTTCCTACTTAACTAAAAATTCCCTGGAAACCTCCTAATCTTGCAGTTTGGGGGCTATAAAAATTTTCTATGTTTGGGCCTGTTCTCTTAACCCAGCTTTGGGTGATAGCCCTGACAGAAAATAAAGCTTGCTTGACTCAACCAAAAATTTGGGTTGGTAGTCTTTACTCTTTGTAATATTTCAGTGAAATTTACATGACTGATCAGGGACTGAATCACCCTCTTCCAGGAATGAACTCCAACTAATTAAATTGGTAATCCACTAGAAAGTAGTCAGTACTTAAACAGCATACACACACACACACACGCAAGTAACTCATTGGGCTGTATTTATATATTTGTATGTATACATGTAACTGTAATAATGAAAAAGACTATCAATTTGAGGGAGGGAGAATTGGAGGGTGTGAAGGAAAAGGGTAGTGAGGTGATACAATTATTAACTAAAAATGTCAAAAATAAAAGATGAAACAAGAATTATTGGCCAAAAATGCTTTAATTCAGATGTCAACTATAAACAATTGTGTACCAGATTTCTGCTTTTCAACATAAATTGCTGAGATTAGACACGATAAGTAACAGGTTCTATGTTGGTTAAACACTATAAATACATTAGCAATCGCCCTCTTGAGGCAGTAGATAGCACTTCAGTTTCAATCTGAATAGTTTTATAAAAATACCCATACAACTCTATACGAACATATGTTTAACAAAAAATAAACGGGGTAGCTGTTTAATGTGAAAACTGTACATTCTGATTTGAATCTGAAACGTTGCCCAAAGGCTTTTGTGTTGGATGCTGGGGTCTAAGATTGTGGCAATGCTTTTGAGATGATATAAACTTCAGGAAGATTTTTTTTTAATGTATGCTACTGTTAGATACCTTTAAAGAATAAGCCTGATACTCAGCCTCTTCTTTGCTGTGTCCTATCTATAGGATAAAAAGTGCTTCTGCCAACCACAATCTACTCATGGTCAGAATCAAGAAACTATTGACTATATGAAATTATGACCTAAAATAAATATGTACACCCTTATACTGGTTCTGTCAGCTAGTTGCCCACAGTAATACTAAGTTAACTAATATGACCACAACATTTTAATACTCTGTGTAAGTCTGAAACTGCAATCAGAATCACATACATAAAAAGGCATGCACCCTACCTCTTAAGTAGTATCCCAATGTATTTGTTACATAAATAACAAATATTCTATACTTAGGCTGAGTGCCCTTAATTCAGATTTCTAAAACAAAAATATATAATATTGAACATACTTATACTTAAGGTGTGTTCAAACATGTTCACTAAATTTGAGCATTAAATAATAAATTTTCATTTTTGTCAACCACAAGGGCTGCAGGTTGGAGGTCAATTTATGCTAACTGGGAACAACCCTCCTGCTTGTACACACATTGAACATGATTTGAAATAATATTTTTAAATATTTTATTTCCAAGTTATATGAACAGAATTTCTTTACATTGTAGGATTTTAATCCAAATGAGGCTATGTTTCATTTCAACTCCTTCATTATCTTCTTCTTGCCTTCTGCTTGGCTGTGATGATCAAGGTATACGTATCTACTGCTATGAACTCTGAACTTCACACTACCCTCATTTTTCTTCATCTTCACAGATTTGGCATCCTATCACTGAGCTGTGAAATCAAATCTTTCATTTGCTCAAATTTTTGTAACACAGTGATGGAACATTTAGACATACAGACAACAGCCAAAGAGCTCTAGAAGTTTTCAGCCTTAATTTTTTTAAACCTTAAAATTTTATGCTGGGCAAAAGAATAGCACATACATGTAATCTAAGCACTTTATAAGAGTGGAAGAGCAGGACTTTAATATTAACCAGGGTGTGTATAGCAAGACCTCTCCAAATTGAAAAGTTAGGGAGATTTTTCCAAAAATGATAAAACAAATGTCCTTACTGAACTGGATGGACTACCTCCAGAACTGCTTTTATTTTATCAAACTTAATTAGTATAAAATACAGGCTTAGAGATAGCTCAGAGGGAGGATAAAGACACTTGCTGCCAAGTCTAACAACCTGAGTTTTATACTAAGGACCCACCAGGTAGGAGGAAACTAACTTTGGAGAGTTTGTCCTCTGCCCTTAACATATGTGATATGAAACGCATACACAAGTAAATATAAAAATTTTAAGGATATAATCAGCAATCTATATGAAACACAGCTAACATTAGTGGTCAAGCACTCTGCCACCAAGCTACATCCACAGCCCTAACTGCTTAAATTCAAGTTGACTCACTTTTGAGTGAAGCGATGCCCATTTCCATATATTTCCACAAAATTCCACACGTTTCTACAAAACTCCTATAGCATATTTGATTCAAATGGAAGTAAAGTATGGCAACATTTTCCCTAATTGTGTTCTTGTTCTTTGTCACATACAGGGTTTATGACACCATTAGCTTCTCAAATTCTTGTATTTTTAATCATCTGGTTGTTTCATCTGGTTGCTGTTTTTTTTAAGGTCTCATGTAACAGAGACTGGGTTTGAAATAGCTCTGTAGCCAAGACTATAATTCCTGATCTCCTTCCTCAATCTCCCAAGTATTGAGATTATAAGCATGCACCAACACACCCAGCAATGAGTTCCAAATTCTATTCAGAGTTGGGGGCAATTCTTTACCATCATTGGTTTCACATCAAGTTCTGATAGTATGTTAGGAGAACCTTAAGTAGAAAACTTGGCCCTATTTTTTTTTAAGTCATGGTGTCATCCTCTATTGCCAGAGTACAAATGACCCCCTACCATAAACATATCTTATGTTGGGTTAAAAGCAATCACTAATGTACCAGCTAAATTACTTGCCACAGTAAATTGTTTGATTTAAAAAAAAAAAAAAGGCATAAATCAAGGTTTTTCCTTCACTGTTTATTCATAAGGTTTAATCTCTCATGTGGGTACTCCTATGTACAGTAAGATCTGATCTGTCATGTGGGTAAATGTTTCCCAATGTTCTTTACATTCACAGGTCCCCTTACCTGTAAGAAGTGTTAGATGTTTAAGTAAAGTTTGTTTTATGGTGCAAAGCTTTCTTGCATTCTTCATATTCATAGTACATTGTCTGATGCTGCAAAGTGTTACTCAGCAAAGATTTGTTACATTGTTTGCATTCACAGGCTTTCTCCATGGTATGAATCTTCTGATGCCTTCTAAGGTTTGACTTATCATAGAAAGATTTCCTACATTCCTTGCATTCATAGGGTTTCTCACCTGTATGAGTCCTCTGATGTACAGTGAGGTGGGAAGTGCAGTAAAAAGCTTTCTCACATAACTGGCATTCATAGGGTTTGTCACCTGTGTGAGTTCTCTGGTGTCGAGTCAAGCCTGACTTCCGGTAGAACGTCTTCATACACTGCTTGCATTCATAGGGTTTCTCACCAGTATGAGTTCTCCAATGATGGCTGAAACTCGACTTACAGATAAACGACTTCCTGCACACTGTACATTCATATGGCTTCTCGCCTGTGTGAGTCCTCTGATGTACAGTTAAGTAGGACTTGGTGGAGAAAGCTTTCCCACATTCTGCACACTCATAGGGCTTCTCACCTGTATGAATTCTCTGATGTAGAGTGAGTTGGGGCTTTTGGCAAAAAGCTTTCCCACATTCCTTACATTCATACGGCTTCTCACCTGTGTGAATTCTCTGATGGTCAGTGAGCTCTGACTTACGATAGAAAGCTTTCCTGCATTCTAGACATATATATGGTCTCTCACCTGTATGAACTCTCTGATGCTGAGTGAGGTGTGACTTTTGGCAGAAAGCTTTCCTACATTCATTGCATTCATAGGGCTTCTCACCAGTGTGAGTACTATGATGTCTGTTGAAGCTAGTTTTCCAATGAAAGCACTTTCCACATATTTTACATTCATAGGACTTTTTCCCTCTGTGGATTTTCTGATGGAGATTCACTTCTGACTGCTGAGAAAACTCGTATTCCTCCTGGGCAAAGAGTTTTTCTCCTGCATGCTGTACCTTATGATTTGGAAGGTATGATTCAATAATGAAAGGGTTCTCAAAGTCACTACATTTGTAATGTTTCTCTCCAGGGTATCTTTGCTCATTTTCATCAAGGTCAGACTTGTTATATTTTACTTCTGATATGTTACATTCAAAAGATTTCTCCCTTATCTGAGCCATCTCTTTGCCAATAAATGTTGTATCACCTAAAGACTTTGCATATTCACTGAATTTATGAGTCAGTAATACTGCTTTTGTGTTGAAGGATTTCCCTGGTATAAGACTCTGAAAATAACTTTGTGAATTTTCAGACTTGTATAGAGTAACATCCTCTGGATGTTTGATGGATTTTACAGTTCCATTCAGGTCATCTGGTTCAACTTCTAGCTCATCAGCATCATTACGGAGATAAACATTCTTCCACAGAATAAACTTTCCAGGACTCATTCCTCGTGGGTTCTCGCTCTTTCCATTCTGATTTGAAACATGGTTTGCACTCACACTGAAAGCCTTCCCTACTCCAGTCAAATCCTTTGATGTATCACTGTCGAGCGCAACTTGCCATACATGCCTTGTTTTGGCTTCTGGACAGAATTTGTCCAGGACATTCATTTCCTGGAAATCTGAAATGACATTAAAGTAAATTTATATGCACAAACTGGACTATCTTCCTTCCCACCACAAAGATAAACACCCCCCAAATCCCTATTATGCTTTAACCATATATTTGCTTCCTACTCATTCTATCAAAATAAAAAAAAACTAGAAAAATATTATATAGTACACCAAAATGATATCATTTTCCTTTGTCTAACTCAATGTCGTACGTGACTTCTAAATTTAACAAACATTAATTATACAAACTAAGGCATGGTATGTTATTTTTATATATGTATACAATTGAATACTATTCACACCCAAAGAGGTTTCCTTGTTTTGTTTCTATATATGTACAAAATGTACTCTGATCATATTCATGTCTATCTTTCTCTGCCCAGACCTATAGGTTCTCTTCCTCTTTCCAGACACTCCTCATTCTTTTTTTTATTTAAAGTTTACTTAAAAATTAATACTTATCTTTTTTACTAGCCACTCATCATCCAAAACTGCATTCAACCACATTATTTGTTTCGCTTCTTTTCTCTGACTATTGGTAGTTTTGATTTTTAAAACATACAAGAAAATATTTCCAATGTTATCTGTTCATTAGGGCTTGCTTTATGACCTCAAATTTGACTTATTTTAGAGAAAGCTCAGATGTATATCTCACAGCCACTGGATAGTATATACTATAGATGTCTCTTCAGTTACAGTGATGCACTCTGTTAACTGTGAGTTAGTTATTTATGATAGTAGACTATTTTAATCACTCAACTCCAGTATTTATTTCACTCATGAAAGTGGATGTTGTCTAGTTCAAATCTGTTATATTAATTAGTGGAATATTATCCACTCCTGGAATACTGAAGTCACTCGCTATTGATCTGTCCAGAATTTCTGTCTTCCTTTGTGTCTAGAAATAATTTCTTATGGAACTCAGACACCAATATTCAATGCATAAACATTTGAAAGAATTGTATTTTAATGGATTGGTTTCTTTATAAATATTTGGTAAATTTCTTTATGCCTTCTAAGCTAACTAATCATGAAGTTGGCTTACTCATATGAGTAGAGCTACTGCTGAGTCCCTTTACACTGTTTAAGAAACACTGTTCTTATTTTAAATCCATATGCACTTTTGCCAGTGACAGGAGATGCTGCAGAGAACAAACAAGATCTTAGTTTTTATTTTGTTTTATTGTGTTCTAGTCATCTGCTTTAAAGTTAAAAATACTTATATTTAGGACTTTTATTGCAAGATATACATTAAATCTTTATCTTAAAAGGTCATCTGGTTTGCTAAATTAATAAGAGTGCTAGCATGTCTATACCCTCTACAATCTGTGATTATCTGATTTCATGTCTACAGCATAGTTCAGTCTCAAAAACAGAATGAGTGCCCTCTCAAGTTGAGAGTATAGGTATCTCTCAAGTCTAGGTATAACACTATAACTGATTTCTTCTCCATTGCTAGTCTATTATGAAGAAGTTACTTTAAGACAAGGAAAGCTCAACTGGATTTAAGCCTTCTGAAAACTATTGGTTTCTCCTGTGTCTAGTTGTCCCTAAGGCTGACTACACGCTCCAGGCTTCCCTTATGCTAATGGCTTTTGGTTTTCCTCTGCATAGGGAAATAGTGAGAGGCTATCTCCTCTTGGTGTGGTATCAGGTGGGTGTGGTGTAGTGTGGTGTGTGTGTGTGTGTGTGTGTATGCTCACATATTACACTTTTGCTTTTCTGCTGCCCAGGAGACTTGGAATATTCTCCCCTTTTACCGTATCTCTTTGTATTCAGAGAATCCTAAAGCATTTTTAGTCTACAGCTTTACTATGGAACATTCTAATGCTATTCATGCAAATTCTACCTGTAACTGCCAAATAATCGATTAAATAGTAGCCTTAAACTACTCATTCATTAATTTGTAAGTCTGTTATTAATACTCATGACTATAATCAAGTCTTTATTAGATAGTCACCTATATATTATGTAGTAAACTTGGAAAATACTCATCTCATAGTTAAATTACCTAAATAAAAATAAATGTAAAGCTACTTCCTTACAATTTAGTTTATTAGACTTTTCCTAAATTAGCACTATAAATGTTCTTTCTCCAAGATCCACATAGGATTTATACTAAGTTTAAAAACTAATTTATAATTAGTCTAATAAAAAAGTTTAGTAACAACAACAAAAACAATCTTCTTTGGAGAGTAAATATACAAGATTAGCCATTTTTAGGGCTGGGATGGGTAAATTTGGTAACCATATCTGATTAGTTCTCATCATCCTAATCTCTAAATAGTATGCACTGATGTACCTGGGATACTCTGGTCTACGGTTTCTCCTACAATCCATGATCCAAGTCTTTGCTCCAAATTGAAGATCAACTCAGGTTTGGTCTTGCAGTGCCCTGTAAATGGGAAATGTTAAACTACGAAGTCAGGCAGAGAGAAAAAAGAAAATATCTTCATTTCAGGAAAAATCAATGATAAAGAGTTTACATTCCATTCTTCACTCACCCAAGAACAGCAAGTTGCTGTAGTTCTCCAGCATCACATCCCTGTAGAGGGTCCTCTGACCTTCACTCAGCTCCTGCCACTCCTGCCAGGTGAATTCCACAGCTATATCCTCAAATGACACCAACCCCTGTAATGACACATTTCTCTTCAGCCTAGGAGCTCATCCTTCTATATGGGTATCTGTCTAACATAACACAAAACTTGATTTGTATTCTTTATCATGGCAGAAAGTATTATCTTACCTAAACAGGAATTTATATAATTCAAGAAAATGTAATTATCCAGTTTCCCTTATGGATGCTGAATAATCTTTTTTAGTAGGAAGATAGAATTAATAAAGTTCTTAGGAAAGCAGATGATATAGTTCAAAGACACAAGTACCAACACATTGTTGATGTGTACAAAAGGTTAATGTTCATGTACAACAGAATGATGAAGTAGAAAACATTTGTTACTTACATACGGCAGTACTCTTAAATGTTTACATGGATGTGTTCTCATGAACAAGAAGCAACAGAAGTCTAGTTATAATAGCACAAAGGACACAAGACAGGCTAACAGAACCACACAGAATACCATGTCTGTGTAGTCCCATGTTGTGATAAGTGAAAATACCAGTAAATGTTCAAATCATTTATTATCCATTGATTTTGCACTTAAGTAATTCTAGCAGATTAATTTCATGGATTTGTTAGTAGTCCATTACATACATAAATAACTGTTCAGAGGCTAGCAAAATGGCTAAGCAGTTAAGAGTTAAGTTCTCCCAGTGGACCCAAATTTGATTCCCACATTCTGGTCACAGTCATCTAGAGTTCCAATTCAGAGGATCAAAAGATGTTCAAGGGCACAAGCACACTCCTATCACATAGACATGCAGACAAAACGTCCATACACCAATATACATAAAACTTTTAAAAATTAAACCTGCTATAAAAAATAATAATTGCAGTTATGGTCATTCTTGTATTTTTTTACTAATTCAAAAGGAACTGCTAGGGTCCACATAAAAGTGACTATTTTACTCATTTCCTAAATCAAAAGGTGTAAAAAAAAAGCATGTGGTGCCATAAATTATGTAAGTTACATGAGCCAATTGACCATCTACATCACTAACTCTGACCTCTGATTTATAGGCAATTGATGGTTTCAAAGAGAGGCATTCACAAGGTGCCAACCATTCTCAAAGATTTATAGACATCTAGCAGAAAGACATTCCCTTCAATTGTGTAACTGTTTAATAATTACCCATATGCCTATTAAGTAACTCCAACTAAGCTCACTGGTTCACTAGGACTTGAGTGGAATAGTTTTTTTCACCTGTCAGTGGTGTTTTTAAGGGTGAATGGAAATTTGATGTCTTCACACAACTGCAGGGTTAACTTCTGTGCTCAATCACAAAAGTATCCAGCACTCTATAATGAGTACTGGAAAAATCTAACAAAACATAAGAAAGAGCATCATCTTTACAACATATACCTACATCCCAAGAGAATTCCCCAGACATTACTCCAAATAGAAAGATTCAATAAACACACTACACAAATGACATAAGGGCTGGGGATGTGGGTCAGTGGCAGAGGGCTTTCATAGCACACAGCTTTCTGGTTTCAATATCCAGCAATGCCTAAATAAACTGCACAAGAAACCATTTTTTTATGATTTATTTAACTTTCTTTTATGTGCATTGATGTGAGGGTGTCAGATCTCATGGAACTGCATTTTCAGACAGTTGTGAGCTGTCATGTGGGTGCTGGGAATTGAACCCGGGTCCTCTGGAAGAACAGTCAGTGCTCTTAACCGCTGAGCCATCTCTCCAGCCCCACAAGAAACCATTTTAATTGCTTTCTATGCTTCAATAAAACACTGAACAAAAGCAGCTGTGGGAGAAAGAATTTACGACATCTTTCAAATTAGATAGAGCCTATCATCAAGGGATGCCAAGCCAAGAGCTCAAGCAGGAACCACAGAGGAAGGAAGCTTACTGACTCTCTCCCTCTAGCTTCCTCAGCTGCCCACGAAGGCACCATTCACAGTGAGCTGGGAGCCCTACATCAATCAGCAACCAAGAAAATTCCTAACAGACATGACCACAGGTCAATTTAATGGAGGCAATTTTTCAATTAAAATTCCCTCTTCCTAGGTATGTCAAAATGACAAGCAAGATTAGTCACACATAAGAATATGTTCAGACATTAACAAAATACCGAATTAAAGGTACCTATTTTAGTAACAAAAATATATCAACTTCTCAGATAATAAAACAAATTAAGGTTATAAAAAAAACTAAACACTATATTCATGGGTGTAAAATTATTTACCACAAAAATACAATAACTGGATGTCTTATCACAGTATCATTAATTTTCCTTAGGTCAGTTGATTTCAATGTTGTTATCAAAATTTATACACCGGCAAGATGGTAAAGATGCCCATTAAGAAATCTGATGTCCTGGGTTCAATCCTTAGGCTCCACATGGAGATCCAACTCTCAAAAGTTGTCCTCTGATCACCAGGTATATGCCAAATGATAATAATAATAATGATAATAATAAAAACAATTCTTGAAAAATCAACACAAAAATAGCAAGAGTAGTACAGGTTGAATTCCTGTGCTTCAAAATCGAATTCTTCCCCCTGCATTAGTTGCCATGGTGCCATGGGTTACAATAAAAACTTACATAGAATGGGTGAAAGATAATTGTTTTCACAATTGTGTCAGTTAATAGCAAAGGTTGCAGGTGGTTCTGTACCTGATAAGGTCTCCTTTCCTGATAAACAGGTGACAGCCTAATCAGAATGTCTTTCCACGCAAAAATCAAGTAATTCTTTTAATTTCTTCGAGGAATCAACCATGCCTTAGACAAATGCTCCTACACTGTGCTAGCACCCAGCCCTTCCTCCTCTTTTAAATAGGGAAGTTCAGCTGCATGGTGTTAGCATCTCACACATTTGCTCATTTAATGCTAATTAACTCCGATAAGCCCTATCTGCAGATACAGAAGTTCTGGGGAAAGGATAAACATTTCATCCATAGCCCTGACTGCCATGCCTTTAACCAAGTGAGATGCTGAAAAAAAACACAACATTCACATAAGCCAACTTGGAGCCTCGCTCTGCTGTCTGGGCCCCCTCTGCACTGTGAATGCAAGTGATGTACAATCTTCGAGAAGAAGCCGGAGGAGCCACATGGAAGGGATGCACAGTATTCTAAGCACAAGTCAGAGGTGTCACCCACAAGTTCACATTTTCCCTTTGTCATAAGGCTGAGAATGTACCACACAGAGATAAAAAAAAATCTTTTTCCTCTTTACTTTAAGTCAGAGAAGTAAACACTTTTATGCTGTTGATGGATAGGTTAGTATGAGTAAAAAAAAAAAAACTTCCTGGAAAATTAATCATCATTATAAACATCACCAGAAATAACAAGCAGTGTAAGGATGCTGTTATAAACTGTCTTAAATGCTAACTAAAACTGAACAAACCCTAAATAAAAAATGACACTTAGCCCCTACCAGTGGTATAACTTAAGTTACATTTTACTTATATTATTTAGGATAACAATTAATGTAATACAAGTATTGCTTACCACAGGGAAATAAACATAAACAACAATAGTATATTTCAGGTACCGGCATTGCGTTTGGAGACTGTAATACACAGTTACGAATGGAGATTACACACATGCCAGCTGATATGCATAGAAAGGAGCAAGGAACCAGCAGACATCTAAGAACATACAGGACTAAAATCTAAACATGTTTCCATCTCATCTTTATGCTTGAAAATAGTTTAAAAGTTGCCTCCTCTAGTTCAGGCAGAAAACAAATAGAAAAATAATGGTCTGTGGGCTAGGAATGTAGCTCACTTCCACAGCAGTCAGCTAGCATTTGTGAATTCCAAGTTTAACACAGTTTTCAAATCCTATAATAAAAAAAATGTCAAGTAAGAAAGAAGGATAAAACAGATTGAAATTCGGGATTTTGGGGTCAGATGGAGGACTACAAGCTGTCTACAGGTGACTCCAAGAACGAGATGACCAGAGTAACAAAAGACAGACTTTATTCTGAACAGAGGGGGAGAACACCGAGAAACACAACAGAGGGGAGTGGAAGCTGAAAGGCAGTGAGAGAGACAAGGCAGTGAGAAGTAGAAGTGGCCAGTGACCTCAGTTCAAGCAACCCAGAGAGGAAAAGCGAAGTAGTCTTGGGGAAAAGAGACTAGCAGTGGCTACCTACACAAGAAGTGGTCCATTGCAATCCACCGCGGATGGGGCAGTACTCACAAGGTCCCATCATTCCTTAGGGAGTATGACAGTTAATGAATGCTGAGTATTCCTTAGTGGTGTTGCCACGGATTCAACTGCCCTTGCAACCAATAATCCCCTACCTACACTCATGCCAGCAACCCTACTTAAATGCTGAGGGCTATTAAAAACTTAAATACAGAAAAGGAAGAGAAAGGCTTATTGGGAAGAAATATTCAGGGGGATGGTGATAAAAGGATAATGGGGGATTGATCAAAGTATATGAAATTCTGAAACAATTTTTAAAGCTGTATCAATTATGTTAAAAGTCAAATTCGTGATAGCTAAAATGTTTGTAATCATCTGAGACCAGAACACAATACCCCCGTGCCCACTGATGGTCCAGCCTGCTGCCCTGCAGTTGGTAGGCAACTAAAGGCACAGAGAGAGCTCCAATAGGAGCTGGTCACCTTGCAGGAATGAGACAGGCCACCTGGGTCCCAAGTACCAGCCCATCACCCATCCCACAGAAAGAGGGGACCTGGGGCTCAGACACCCAGTATAGGGTTCCCAACCTAATGACTTGGGAGCCACCAACAATTCCCACCAATTACAGTCCCTGGTTCAAGACGCTGGCCCACACACTCACCATTTCTGGCTTCCAGGGCATCGAGCGTCTTCCCTATGGAACTCCCCGCACCAGCACGTCACAGGGCAACAGAGTCTACAGCACAGCCACCTAGACCTCCAGAGTAGAGGAGACTGAGCCTAGGGACGCATAAGGCCCTAGCAAGACTGGGAAAGCCTGCCCTCTACTGTTCATCTGTCTGACTAGACATTCCTCAACCCAATGCCTTCAGTTGTACAGGAGGGGCTGCCTTTCTAGGTCCCTAAGTAACAGGAGAGTCACCACCCCATAAATGGAAAAAGCCAGCATAACAGGTACGGTGAGTTGAACACCAATCATGTGTTTACACATCTACATGTATTTTGGTGTGACCTAACAGTATCTTTCAGTAAGAGGAAATCGGTACCTATAAATCATCTATTGCTTTGCCAATATAAGCAAGGTGTCATTAAATTTGGATCCTATCTATCATAAGGGGTGATAATTATCTGCACTAGATGTTATTAAATACAGTATGATTGGGCTGGCCGGTAGTTTAGGCTAGGATCAGGTGGGCTCTTTTTGATAAGTGCACCTACCTGATGGTTGAAGAGGCAGCTGAGCTTCAGAGAGTGACCTGACTGTCATTTGGAGCATCTTGATTCTCCTCCTTGATTCTCATCCACCAGTGCCCTACTCCTCTCAGGGAGATAGGAGAGATCTGAAAGAAAGGATGAATGGATTCCAAGGCCTTTGCAGTGCAGGTACAAACACAGCTTCATAAGTGATGTGCCAAAAAGGGAACCCTGAAAGCCGGGCGATGGTGGCGCACGCCTTTAATCCCAGCACTCGGGAGGCAGAGCCAGGTGGATCTCTGTGAGTTCGAGACCAGCCTGGTCTACAGAGCTAGTTCCAGGACAGGCTCCAAAGCCACAGAGAAACCGTCTCGGAAAAAAAAAAAAAAAAAAAAAAAAGGGAACCCTGAATCCAAGGTTCAGGAAATAGAGCTCCCTTTCAATGGGGGCTGTCCCGGTTATAAATCTGGAAAACTAATAGCGACTTGCTAACATCCTGACACTCAGTATCATTCAGCCGCTCCTTGCAGATGAAGTTTCTGCACCTGTTCCATATCAAGGAACTTCTCCCTTCAGGTACTAAGCAGCTGACCTAACTAACTGGACTCTTGAGTTGCAATAAAAAAGAGAATGTGAAAGTGGAAGAAACAAAAGAAATGTACTGCTAAGTTGTGTTTCTGTCTTAGCCATTCACGTAGGTTTACATAATCAGTATCATTCGCTCAACTCTGCAATTACTTTGTCCCTGACTGAACCCAACACCAGATGTGTCCTAGCCTGCATAAGGTAGTTTTCAGTGAGCACTACATGAGGGACAGTGTCATCCACAAACTATGACACTCAGTAAATTCAAACAAACATGGCAGTGCTTAGGGTTCGCCCCAGGGTGAGGACCTCAAAATACCACAACTGACCTCACAAGGACACGTGTGGTCATGGCCAGCACTAAAACAAAGCTCCATTCTAGAGTTATTCTCAGATGCTTAGGTATGCAAAACGTTAACAGGTGTTACTTTTTGTTGATGTAACCCGCATGCTAAAACATTCACGAAGCATTCCTGTGAAACTCAGTAACGTTCTGCACAAAGTTCAAGAGTCAAATGACTTGTTTTTCTTTCTTTTCGTGTTATATTCACTGGAAAGTTTTTAAAGTCTTTGAGAGATTATTTTTCTCTAGTCCTCTGAAATTTTTTTTAAAAAAATAAACCATACAATATTGTATATTTAAAATATACAATGGGGAACAGTTAGCATAATGGAAACTGGAAGTTGGTGTTTGAGAAGGGAGGAAGAGAGGTAAATTTGGGGCAAGTGCTCACACGGAACAAGGAGGGGAGGGGCTGGCATTCGTGATTCTGGATTTGGGACTCCAAGGACCAAACCTTCCAGAAAATTAGAAACAGGCTAAGTCACAGGAAGGGGGGGGGGATAAGCATCCGGTGGACGACAGTTCGCCTCCAGGAAAAACCTCGCAGAATAGGAAGAACAAAACCTAAGACAACCTGCAGAAGTCAGGCAGTCAGCGCAGGGCTGCGCACCTTGTGAGCCTGCAGCAGTCGCCACAGCGGGAGAGACAGCCCCACTGCCCAGGGGACCCTGCACGGCCGCCCGCTCCGCCTGGCCGCAGACCCCGCACCGCCGCAGCGCTTCCCGCTCGCGCACCGCCACCTCCGGGCGCCACACGCACACTCACCGAGTCCGCTTCTCGGGGCCGCGGGCGCCCTCCTACCATTGCCCTGCACCCACGGCGTCACCGCGCCACCAGAGCTGCGCAGGAGCTTCCTGGGCAGCAGACACACAGCCCAAGATGGCGACTCCCAGACAAAGGCCGGGAGACCGCCAAAGCCCGCCCCCGCCCTCTGCCTGTGTGTCTGATTGGGCACGTCTCAGTCCAGGGCTTCCGATTGGACAGGGCTTCGCGTCCTGCCCGCTGAGTGACAGCGGTTGGCGCCAACGCAGGGCTAAAGGAATCCAGGATGACAGGTTCTTGACTGCAACCAATTTTAGGGCAGGGAGAGCTTCTTGTGAAGCACAATATATTCCTATAATTGGGCATTTGCGATTTACCCTCAGAGCCTCATGTCTAATATCATATAAGCTTAAGAATTATATATGTGTGTGTGTATACACACAAATAGAAATAAGATGCCAGTTATAGCTGATGCTTTAACAGAACCAGATTTCACACACACACACACACACACACACTCACACACACACACACACACACACACACACACACACATAAGCAAAGCTCGCATTGTCACTGTGCCTGCCTCCACAACCTTTGGCCAGTAGAACTGAGTCTACGTTATACTCCAAAGTTGAATGTAAATGATCTTGGGCAGACCTCATTGCTTTTCCCTGGCATAACCAAGGACTGCCTAGCAAGGCTTAACTTTGTTTACAGTAAAGATGTCCTGTCTTCTTGAATCCTTACGAGCTAGATTTTTACTTTACTGCAACCCTACCAAGGCTACCTCAGAGATTACCTGGTGGTTAGTTTTTGGGGTGAATGTGTATGCGCTTATGGGTGTCAACATGCCCTGGTTGTGCATACATAGAGGTCAGAGAACAACTTGAGGGAGTTGATTCTCTCCTTCTACTCTGTGGGTCCTGGGCATTGGACTCAGCTTGTCAGGCCTAGAGACCTATGCCTTTACAGACTAAGCCAGCTCACTAGCCCCACCACACCCACCCCTCCATCCCACCCCACCCCACACTTCTTTTTTTACATACACTATGTATTTCCATCATATTCACTTGGGACTCTGCCCCCTTCTTGATCCATCATCACCCTGCTCTAACAGGGATGCTGGCAGGTGGTTTCTGGGTGGTTTTCTGAGCTCATTTTCTTGAACAGACAAAGAATTGAATATCTGGGAAGGAAAGTAAAAGTAACTGCTTTTTTCTTTAAGGGTGGGAGGAGCCACAAGCCTGTGTGTTTGCCCATTGCTCAGTGGACATTGGCTTTGCTATTTCATAGGGGCCCCTGAGTCCTCCCCTTCCCCCTATTGGTCCTCTTTAGATACCTATCCTTGATGTCATTTCCCCTGATAATGTCTTCTAGGAACAAGAAGCCACCATCTCAAGGAGGCTGCTTTCTATTTCCCCATCTGTCTATGTTCCTTCAACGCCACTCCCCCAACCCCTTCCAATTTTGAGCTAGTGGATGTGGATCCATACTCTTACTCTTAAAGAAAACTGATTCTCCTTTCCCCAGAAGCACTCAACTATAAATAGCTCCTCATCTAATGTTGGGGGAGGGTGGCTCCCATTCTGAAATGTTGACTGGCTTTATCTCTTACAGGCTTCTCCAGCTTCAGTGAGTTCATGAGTGCTTCCATATTGTCATGTCCACAGTATAATGTTCAGGGTCTCACTATGTATCTGTGGCTGGAACTAGTTATGTAGACCCTGCTGGCCTCAAAATCAGGGAGCTCTGCCTGCCTCTGGGCAGTTTCAATTTTGTGTGAGATTGTTTTTACCCAGCAAAGCCCTCAGCCAACACTTACCAATTAACACAAATCAGTGCGTACAATGGGTGCTTGGGAAACTGAGCTCAATCAGAAACAACATAAACAGTTGAATACAGCAAAGGATTGAAATTAAGTAGTTCAGTTAAGACTGAAAAGCCACAAAGCGGCAACAAATATTTTCATGCCAATTTAAAAAATCTGCAGGAGCTAGAGAGATGGCTCAGCAGTTAAGAGCACTTGCTGCTCTTGCAGAAGACCTGGGTTAAGTTCCATGCCCACATCCGACAGCTCACAACCACCCCAAACTCTAGTTGCAGCAGATCTAATGCCTTCTTCTGATACAGGCCCAGTGGTGCTCACCTTTTGATTCCAGCACTTGGGAGGCAGAGGCAAGCCTTTCTCTGCGAATTCAAGTTCATCCTGACCTATGTAGAGAGATCCAGGAGTCCTAAGTAAAACCCAAAAAACAAAAAATATCCTTCTTCTGACCTCTGCAAGTACAAACACATACATGGCATATACTCACATAGACACAGACTAATTAAAATAAACAAAACAAATGTTTTATAAGTAAACATAATGAGAATTTGGAATAATATCAACTGAGGAAGCTATCGAAGATCTAAAAAAGAAAAACAAAAACACGAGTCTTATGTTTAAGTGAAGGTGTTCACATTTGGAGACCCCTGAGCCCAGTTGTTAAACAGTTGGGGCTTTTGGACTATTAGGGATATAATATATATTAATAGATATTTATATATACAGATACACATACTGTACATATATGTTTGTATTGTGTAGGTGCTCTTGCCTGTACATGGGAAAGCTAGAGGCTGATTACAAGTGTCTTCCTCTATCATTCTCCACCATTGTGGTAGTTTGAATAGGAACGGCCCCCAAAGGTTCACATATTTGAATGCCTGGCCGTTAGGGAGTGGTGCTACTTGAGAGATTAGGACTAGGACATAAGGCCTTGTCGGAGTAAGTGTAGCCTAGATGGAGGAAGTATATCACTGGAAGTGGGCTTGGGGGTTTCAAAAGCCCAAGTGAGGCCTAGGGGCTCTCTCTTCCTGCTGACTGTGGATTGGATGTAAAACCCTCAACTTGCCTTTCTAGCACCGTGTCTGCCTGCATGCCACCACTCTTCCCGCCCGCTAATAATGGACTCACCCTCTGAAACTGTAAACCAGCCCCAATATAATGCTTCCTTTTATGAGTTGCCATAGGCATGGTGTCTCTTCACAGCAACAAAACACTGATCAAGTCAAACAGGGTCTCTCACTTAGCTTGGAATTCTGTCTCCACCTCTGCAGAGCTGGGATGACATACGGCTTTTCACATGAGTGCTATGAATCCAAACGCCAGAGTTACTGCACAAGTGGCAAACACATTACCCACTGAGCCAGTTGTTAACCGACCTGACCTGTCAGCAATGTGCTTTAGCCGATGCTCCTGATACAGGCAGAAAAGGTTTTAAGGAGTAATTTTCCTTTTACTTCCAGAATCCTGCCATCTCCATGGGAACAAGTGCCCAGCAGTCAGCTAGAAAATGAAATGTTGTTTGGAGGAAAATCAAGCAGTGTCCCTGTTAGCAACCAGCTCATCTCCTGCAGTGGAGCCACCTCATCTGGCGGTGGATAAATACATATAGCAGACGGAGCCCAGTGGGTTTTTGCTTAGGTTACTAACCAGCCCCAATTTGCACTGGAGACTTTGGAAGGGGCTTGCATCCAGCCTTACTTATCAAATCGGCCACAACCTTAATAGACAGGTAGGAAGGTAACGTAAATGACATAAGCAAATTATCACGTACTACCTTCAGCGTATTGAAAGCAGATTTGAGGGGTGAGGAGGTCCTCCCTTGTCTCCTCCAAAACTCCTTGTCCTGAGTCAGGCTGGCTCCCGGGCTCTGTAACAAGGAGAGCAAAAGCAAAGCAAACATGCTGGATTATCAAACATAGTGCATCATTCAGAACTGCTAAAAGCTAAACCACTTCCAACAAACTTCACTATGGTTCATTCCACGGTTGTAAAAATACTTGCAATAGGAAAAAGAGGCTGGGGCTCATTTGAGGAGACAAAGATCTAGATCAGGAACCCCAGAGGACTGCCTCAATTCCCCTCACCAATTTCTGCTGCCTGTTTGTTTGTTTTTTTATTTTATTTTATTTATTTATTTTGTATTTTTCGAGGCAGGGTTTCTCCGTAGCTTTTTGGTTCCTGTCCTGGAACTAGCTCTTGTAGACCAGGCTGGCCTCGAACTCACAGAGATCCACCTGCCTCTGCCTCCCGAGTGCTGGGATTAAAGGCGTGCGCCACCACCACCCGGCTTCTGCTGCCTGTTTGTAAACACAATATTTAGTGTTGTTACTCTGGGCCTCCCTCCTCCTCCCTGTGTTTATTTATTTATTTTATGTGTATACATTTATGTGTCTGGGTGAGTGTATGCATACGTGTACATACAGGTGCCCTGGAGGCTAGAAGAGGGCATAGGAGCCCTTAGGATTGAAGTTACAGGTGTTCTTGAGCCATCTGTGTGGGTGCTGGATTGGAACTGTGGTCCTCGGGATGGCACACCAAGGGCTCCTAAGCCATTTCTCCAGCCTGTTTGCCTTCTTACTCAGGCTGGGCCTTCAGTTGTCCCTGCTGGATATTATAAACTCCTGCTTTAAAGATGTTTTGCTATCTATCTGCTGCTTCTCTTGATCAGCTGTGTGCAATTTATCTTTTATTATTTTTTTCTGCTTCTCGTACACTCAATAAGCACACCTACTCACAACCAGAAGTATGGCTACCACAGACCATGCTCTGGACTATAGAGAAAAGCAGGTTGCCAGGACTGAATGACATATTGCTTACAAGGTACCTGGCTAACAATAGGTTTCATGTGAACACCGATTTCCCTTTCCTTTCGTTAGATGTTGTTGTGTTCACAGAAATATGTATAGAAATATACTGTTCCAGAAATCACGCAATATCCCACATCACAGAAGGAAGCAATACCCACAGCTTGATCATTAGAACAAATAGCAAAATCGGAAGGTTATCTTTTGTTAAACTCTACAGACTGATATAGGTATGAATAATTTGCATTGGTATGGATTTTAAGGTCAATTTTGTTATATGTATATGTATTTCTTGATCTTGATTAAGGTATTGTGATTGTGTAGTTCATTTTTAAAATGTAATGTATAATTAGGAAATATAGGTTGTTGATGGATAATCATAAATAATAGTCAAGTTTGTAGTCATGTTACTTAGATTTTCTAGATATATAGAGATATATTTCAGATAGGCATTCTTCATATCTCTTAAAGGCTACAGAATATGGCATTTAAAATATTTTAATAAATTAGGGTTATTCATGACAATGAGACATGTCTGCTCCTGGCAGCACCAATCTACTTCAGGAAGAAGATGGGCATCGAAGAGGATCCTTATGGACGTTGATAGCCATTTGGGCAAGAAACTGCTCTTGCCTGGACTGTTGCATAAACTGGACACAGAGAACCCACAGAGAGAGGACTGCTGAACTTGCCAAAAGGTGAGATGGTCTTTCGGGGTTCCTGATTCATGAGAGTCTGCGAGACAAATGATGTGGGAATGATTTCTTATTAATAAAGAAACTGCCTAGGCCCATTTCATAGGCCAGCCCTTAGGTAGGCGGAGAAAACACAACAGGATGCTGGGAGAAAGAAGCTGAGTCAGAGAGTCGCCATGGTTCTCCCACTGCAGACAGACGCAGGTTAAGATCATTCCTGGTAAGCCAGCTTGTGGGCCACACAAAATAATAAAAATGGGTTAGATCAATATATAAGAGCTAGCCAATAAGAGGCTGGAACTAATGGGTCAGGCAGTGATTAAAAGAATATAGTTTCCGTGTAATTATTTCGGGGCATAAGCTAAGCTAGCCATATGGGCGGCCGGGCGCCTGGGACTCAGCCCTGCCGCTCTTATTTCAACAACAGACCAAGGCTGTAGCTAGATATAAAGACATAACATTTTCCCCTCTCGCGACCCTACAGTCCCTGCCTGCCTCTGTCCAATCTCTGGAAGAATAGGCCTGTCTTCAACAGCTCTTGGGAAGCAGTGGTTTACTTTTGGGAAGTTCTGATTGAAGTTCTCTGCTCTCTTTCAGGCTGCTGTGGCTCTCCTCTCTGGGCTTCAGGAGAAATGCCAATAGGGACTCCTGTTCCCTCCCCTTTGGCATGAGATCAGGAGAGTCGCAGCTCTCAAAGGATGTTGTGGCTGTTCTAAACTGAGACGAGCTACAACCTTAGAACATTTGCTGACTTTGGAAGGTTTTTGTCCCAACAGAACATAAAAGTCACCAATCTTACACTGATAAGATTATAAAGATGTGTTTAAGTGCATTGGGCCATTACCATCCATTTCATGGGTTGTAGTTCTTTGCTTTGAGATAGGGTCTACATATGTATTCCAGGATGGCATAAAACTCATTGTAGCCAAATTGGATTTGAGATTGAACTTTCCCTGCCTTCACCTTGCAAGTTCTAAAAGTACATACAGGCATGTGCCACCAAAATTGACTTCGCTTGTTTCTTTCCAATTTTTAGTCTGAATACAAAAAAAAAAAAAATTGCATTAGATAGCTTTTTCTATTTTGAAGGCCAGGTTAATGAGAATAGAGTTCAGAAAATTTGGAATTTTGAAAATTGATATCTTCTACCCGTTTGTGACTAATAAACACATGTATTTACCTGACAGAAGCCAGAGTTCCCAGCAGCTGCACCTGAGAACCTGTCATCCTAGGCTCCTTTAACCGTGCCTTGGCGACAACTACTGTCACTCAGCGGGCAGGACGCGAAGCCCTTCCCAATCGAAAGCCGTGGGCGGAGGCATGTCCAATCAGACACACAGACGATGGACGGGGGCGGGCTCTGCCTGTTGCCAGGCCTTTGTCTGGGACCCTCCATCTTGGGCTGTGTGTCTGCTGCCCAGGAAGCTCCTGCGCAGCTCTGGTGGCGCGGTGACGCCGTGGGTGCAGGGCAATGGTAGGAGGGCGCCGGCGGCACCGAGAGGCGGACATGGTGAGTGTGCGTGTGGCGCCCGGAGGTGGCGGTGCGCGAGCGGAAAGCGCTGCAGCAGAGCGGGGTCTGCGGCCAGGCGGAGCGGGCGGCCGTGCAGGGTCCCTTGGGCTGTGGGGCTGTCTCTCCCGCTGTGGCGACTGCGGCAGGCTCTGGAGCCCTCTCAGCGAGGGCATCTCTGCGCTGGCTGCCCGTTTGCTCCGGATCACGTGTGGCGAGGACTTGGTGGCTCATCAGGGAAGAGTCTCTCAATGTGCCGTTCATTCACGAAAGGAGCTATGTTATGTACCCTAGATCCCCAGCCCCTTCGTCCTCTCCGTGTTCCACCTAGTCCCTGGACTTTACAGATGTATGGGAAGCAGGATCCAAATCCAGAACCTAGGCCAGCTCCTCTGACGTCTGGTTACCTGGTTCTTCAAATTCCACATCCCCGCCCACACTCCCAAACACTGTAACTTCCCCTTCCACCGTTTGTGCGTGCCCCTGGCTTCCCACAGGTGCTCCCCAGAAAGGCTGCACCGAATGCCTCCCAATTGCTCCTCATGGTATATCTCAAACACTATTTCGTTAAAAAAAAAAAAAAACCGTTTTGTTTCTTCCAGGTACCAGAGAAATGGATTTTAACAAATTTTTAAGCGCATGCGAGCGTACGTGCGTGCATGAGTGTGTGTGTGTGTGTGTGTGTGTGTGTGTGTGTGTGTGTGTGTGTATTTGCGCCTGAGTGTATGTATGCATGTATACCAGTGAGAGCAGTGCCAGAGAGGGGGTATGATCCCCTGAACTAGAGTTGCCGCAGGTTGTGAGCTACCTCATATGGATGCTGGGAACCAAGCTCCAGGTCCTCTGGAAGAACAGCAACTGCTCTTAACTGCGGAGCTGTCTCTCTAGTCCCAAGGATGTTTGCCTGTGAACCTTTCAGGAGAAGAATCACTTGAGTTCCTGTTACAAAGAAACTGTTCCTTTTGTCCTCCCCGCCCCCAGGACAGGACAGCTTATGAGATGTCTTTGTGTTCCCTCTCATTGGGAACTGGGAGAGTCCTCATCCCAACCCCCGTGTCTTTTCCAAGTGGTAGGTTTCAGAACTACCTGACACCAAGTTCTTGTAATTGCCTAGTCTCCAGTCTTTGACCTCTTGGATTAAGTAACAGTGAGTAGACCTGAAATGTGGGGTGAGCTTCAGGGAGGGCATAGGAAGTACCAAGGTCCCATCAGTCTGCCAAGAGGTCCACTGCTTTATTTGCTGTTGGTTGTGTGTATGTGTTTTCGATTAATTAGTGATGCATTTTTTTCATATGGTTATATCACTATGTCTTTCTGTTGCTCTTAACAATACATCCATCGGTGGATAATATAAATACAGCATTGAGGCCCTTGGGCAGTTATCACAGTATTCGAGGTATAAACTGCATGTTAGCGTCATGTAATGATAGCCAATCTTACTGCTCTTATTCTAGGGTACTGGGTCCTCTCCTCCTCTAGGAGGCTTTCTGAGGTGTGGGGGTGCATCCCTCAGGGAAGCACCTGGATGTCCTGCTACTGGAAGGAAGGTCCCGGTATACTGTCATCTAAAAGGAGCTTCAGTTGTTTCCGTGTCAGGTCTGTGAGCAGCACACACGGGAATGATGCCATTTCTCTGGCAAATTGATTGCTATTTGAATACATAATCAATATCATAATGTTTGGGTTATATGGTAGTTCCGCTTAGATTTTTGAAATGAAACACAAACTGTTTTGCATAATTTATATCCTCATTAGCATTGTGCCAGGACTCCTCATTTGCCCTATCCAGGTCTTTTCAAACACTGTTGTCTGGCATGGCCTTATTCTGTACTGAAGCTACAGGAGGTCCGCTGTGTGCAGTAACCAGTCCCTGGTGGAGCTCAAGTCACCACCGGAAGAGTGTTCAAACCTCTTCTGGGGTAGCAGTGGCTTGTGGCTTTTAACTCTTCGTTAATGGTGGGAGTTGAGGTCCAATGAAGTGCCTGTGTGTCCACCTTAAAAAGTTCCATGTTGACTGTGATTCGTTGCCATTTGCACAGGCCCAGCCTCCTCTGCTTCTAGAGTTCTCAGGCTTAGGATTACGTCCTTAAAGTGGGATACATTGAGACCAAGACACTTGGTGGGTATTAAACTCCTCCAGGAGGTGGACTTGTAGACAGGACGAGCTGGGGTGAATGGGGAACTTAGGAAGGGCTGCACACCCATTCTGGATGCCAGAGCTTTCAGTCTTTGGTTATATTTTCTCTACTAATAGTGTTTTTTTTTTAATATGGTCGGGTTGATACATGTGTTTCTGTTGCTCTTAATACAAACCTCACATCCATATAAATCCATCAATGGATCTTACTTATATTGGGATTCCTTGGAGTTTATTATTATAGTATGAGAGTTACATACCATATGTTAGTATCGTATAATAATAGCATATTATTGCCCTTACTTCTAGGTTAATATTATACATACGATGGATACACACATGTACATAAATATATTATCTATGTATGCATGCGTATATTAAACCTTCAAGAAAAATTCCAGGGTTTTGTGGTTCTTTTCCTTCTATTAAAAATTAAGCATGTTGAAATTCTGATGGGATATTAATTAACTTAGGAGGAAAAGGTTATGTTTACATTTTTTTCAACACAAATGGTATATGTAACCTGGTCACTTCTATGTGCCTCTCTGAATTTTTATTTTCTAATAAGTTCTACCTATTTCCTTTGCAAATTTTATGTCCAGGTGAAATATCACAGGCATACGATATCTGTGCAATACTTAGCCCGTGCTTCACTGTTAACGTTAGCTACTCAGAAAAGACCTTGAGGATGACTGTGACCTAGGCCAAATAATCATTTGTCACTTCCTGAATGTGTCTCCTCTTGTCTCCGTTCCCAGGATTTCAGCTTCTTATGTTATTATTTCTGTGTCTTCTGTGTTATCATGACATAAATTTATACCTGTGACAGATAATATTTTGCCTCTTTCATAGCCATTTTCTCCAAAGAAATAACAACTTACACTTCATCTTGAGTTTGTGTTCAGTTGTTCCATGTGGTCGTCAATACTGTTCGTCTGTCTTGTAATTTAGTTTTATATTTTTTTCTCATTTCTAAATGTGTTCTCAATTTTTATGGTTATTGAACATGTACATACTTACTATATAAAACCGATTTTTCAAATCCCTTGCCTATTTTCCTTCCATATTTAAAGTTATCAGATGTAGGTGAGACAGTTGGTTTCTTCCACTGGGCCACTTCATTTTTTACTCTTTGTTTTACTAGATGAATACAATTATTTTAGTGTAGTTTAAATTATGAATTTTTTTAAAATATAGCTTTGTGTATATTTGAAGAGATTTCCCACAATACTTTTGTGTTCCCACTCCAAACCCCCATAACACCTTTTGGATGTCTTAGTGTGATTTTAGATTGATAATTTATGAATGACTTCCTACAGGGTATGAGGAAAGGGTGTGCAAACATCTGTAGCCATCCTGCTTCTCCAGTCTTTCAGTAGTTTCCATTGGGAAGGGATTATTTCCCTATGGTGCAGTCCAGTCTGTCACCTGGGAATCTAAAAGGCAAGGATGGTTTTAAGGGCTCTGCCTTCATATCCACAGTTCTATTTATTCTGTTTATTCATCTAATTGCCAACATCATAATATATAGACATGTGGCACATCAAGATGTTGTGCTCTCAGGAGATTCATATATGATGGTGGCACGTAACTAGGGTTTGTATAAGTTTACTTGGTAATGTTTTCAGAATGTCGGAATCCCTGAGAAAACATTTCATAGGGTGTCTCACACTATGATGTGAGGTATGAGTATAAATATATAATACAAATTAACATGCTATTCTTCCTTATTGAAGTTGCCTGGGATTGCTGATATTCTCTGTGATATGTTCCTTTTCAATACCTCTTCATTATTTCCTTTATTTTGGATTTTTATACTCGCCCCCAAACTTTTTTTGAAAATTGCATTTGCTTACTTATTTTGTGTGTACGAGTGCGTGAGTGAGTCTGAGACAAGAGACTGTATGGAGACCAGAAGACAATGTTCAGGAGTCGGGTCTCTCCTGTTACGTGGGTCTGGAGATCGCCAAGGCGGATGACCTCAGTTCGATCTCCAAGACCCACATAACAGGAGAGACTTGTACACACAAAATAAGTAAGCAAGCTATCTTGTCAGTCCTTCTTTTGAAAAAAAAATTTATTTTCTTAATTACTGAGATCAGAGATTAGGCAATGAATTCTTAGTCTCTTTATTGTTTTACCTAATATTATCTTTATGTAATCAATACTATATGCTTCATTTTAACACCAGGATTTGATACATCTTCTCCAAGTTTATTGGCTTATAATTGACATGATTTGCATATATTTTTGTTTGCTGACATGTTTACATTTATAACATCAGTACCACAATCAGCAGAATTAACATACCCATGGTCTCATTGTGTTTTATAGTATTCTTATACAATCCCTCCTTTATATTTCCCCATCATATTTTATGTAATAAACATATTACATTACTTGAACAAAAAAAGTAACAAATATCAAAATTATGTAGCAGTGATGTATCACAAGGGACATGTAATTACTACCTCCTGTATAAAATATGGATACCATTTATAACAGGTAAAATGTTTGGTATGTATTAATTTAACAGAACACTGACTCATGCCACCCCAAAGCTAACTACAGATAGCATCTTCAACCTATGCTAGAAGTTTGCCTACTTTGCCTCAACCCATTGTGTCGATTTACGTGAGGAATTCTCCCCACAGGCTCGTGTATTTGAACACTTGGCCCACAGCTAGTGGTGCTGTTTGGTGATGTTATAGAACCTCTAGGAGGTACAACCTTGCTAGAGGACTTATAGCCTCGCCCCACTTCCTATCCTCCCTCTCTGCTTCCTGTACATGGATAAAAATGTGATCAGCCAGTTTCCTGCTCCTGTCACCCTGCCATGCCTTCCCTACCTTGATGGACTCTTACTCCTCTTGAACCATAAGCCAAAATAAACTGTTCCTTAAGTTGCTTTTGGTCATGGTATTTTATCACAGCAGCAGAAAAGTAACTAATACAGCCACTTACCTGATAGCTACATCACTATATTTAGTAATGCCTTGATTTATGACATTGTCTTGTGACTATAAAGGTTCATATAACCACTTCCACCTAAAACCATGTTGGTAGGCCACAGCCACTAATATTTGACTTGGAATAAAGTGCATTTTATTCCCTGTGAGGTGAGAACTGTATTGTGGACACTCCTGTGCACCAAGCCCACAAAGTGTCTGATTGTCCCTGCTCTCTTTGTTTGGAGTCCAGAGTTTGGGAAGTTGTGGGCATGTGGACATTGACAGGTCTGAAGAGGGCCCCAGGCCCCAAGACATCATTCAGACAAGAGCCTAGGTCCCAGATCCACACCACACAGCGGACAGCTGGGAAATTGGGCTCTAGACAAGTAGAGACCCAGGGTGGTAAGTGCTAGTTATGCAAATTCCAATAGCTTGTCCATCTACACTTCTGGACTTCCTGGCCCAAATTCACCATGCTCTGCTTTCAGTTGTCCTGCTATCCTCGCTATGACTGCCATACGGGTTACAGTGAGAGAGTTAATACTGTACAGCCATTGAAGTTTGTAAGGCCCATAACATATGTCTATCACACAGCCCACACATATTCATGTACTTTAACCCAGTAGCCTCTTTTACCTCCACCCTTTTCTTTCAGTGTAGTACCTGATTGGACAGCTCAATTATTCCCATTTCTGTAGAATGCAGGGAAGAAGGTCAGTCTACAGGAGGTTCACCTTCCTTTTGTAGACTCCTGTGAGCCACATTTCCATGTAAACAGAACCTGATACTTACACCAAAGTTGACCCTGGCGTCTTCCCACAGCTCCTTCTGAGCATGAGAATTCAAGCATATGCAGAGAACTCCACACTTGGTACTATTGTGTAATTGTTATGACTTTTTGTGTTAACATTATCTTACAAGAGCTACCATAATGTGGGTTGTTATTGACTAAAATGCAATTAACACATGACAGTACTCTCAACTGGCAGGGTAAAGTATCATAAAAATATGTTCCAAGCATGTCATTGTAACCCTTATTGCATCCACCAGTTTATACTCAATAGCTAAAAACCTAACACCTTTCTTCTTTCAGTTTGTATCTCATGCAAACTAGACTAGTGGAGAATTTTAACATGGAGTTCTGAGGAATAGATTATGCAAAACAAATGTCACAACCTTGTCCACATTAGTTAAATTCTAGCTAAAAAAGTTATTTCCAACTATAGATTCTGTTACACTATAACAGATCTGTTTGTGATCATAATGGTTAATCTTGCTTGCTAATGATGGGATGTAGAAGACAAACTTCTGAGTATGTCCATGAGAGTCTTTAAGAGCAAGGTTTAACTGAGCTTAGAAGATCCACCCTAAAGGTGAGTGGCATTAGTTTAGAGGCTGGGAACCCACACTGAATAAATAAGGGGAAAGTGAACACACCAGCATCCATTTTGCTGGGCTTCCTGACTGTGGCTATAATATAACCAGCTGCCTCATACTCATACTACCGTGCTTTCCCTGCAATATGCTCTGTACAGTCAAATGCATGGCAAAATAAGCTTCCTTAAGCTGATTTGCCAGATCATAGTATCATAGTAATGAAAAAAAGTAACGGATACAGAAAATTGGTAACATGAGTGGGACCACTGTTTCCAGAAATGAGTAAAAGTATGTGGTTATTACATCCGCTGAACTGGTTGGGATAGAGATGTTGAAGAAGGCTTACAGACTAGGAAAGTCCTGGAATCCCATAAACAGAGCTTAGGGAAGCATTTGGGTGCCGGGAGAAATGTGGACTTAGGAGACCTGGCTAATAAGGTTTCAAGGGGAAACAAGGATTCTGTCAGGAACTGGGCTGGAGGTCTTTCATGTTTCATTCTCACTAAGGATCTAACTTTATTCTGTCCATGTGATGAGAACTTGCATGAATCTTGATTCAAAGTAATAGGTCAGGCTGGTGAGACTGCTCCGCAGGTAAAGATGTTTATTGCAAAGTCCGATGACCTGAATTTGATCTCTCGGACCCACACGGTGGAAAAAGGGACCAACTCCTACCACTTGTCTTCTTATATCTACATGTATACATGGTACATTTGCACCCTTTCTCCTTGCATGTAGCTGCATAAATAAATGGAATTTAAAATTTTAAATAGTGGATTAATTTGTTTTGTGAGTTAAGTTTTAACACGGTATAATATTCAGGCTGTGCCAGGGTTACGGCTCACTGCTGTTATCCAGATATATAGAGAGAAAGGTTGACAAGTGGAACAGAGAGAGATGTGGAAAATGTCCAGGAGGTGCTAACTTAAACAGACATGTAGATCAGTGGAACAGAGTAGAAGACCCAGAATAAATCCACATGGCTATAGGCACCTAATCTTTGATAAAGAGTGTATATGTGTATATTTATATGTATATATAATATACTATATAACATTACATATATTGTTCATATTTTATATTTTTTATATTTTCTCATATATATGAGAAAAATACAGCCCCCTTTAATAGATTGTGCAAAGAAAACTACCCACATGTATATAGGAGAATGAAACTAGATCTATAATGTCACCCTGTCCCCTGTCATTAAGAATGAATCAAATACCTTAATATAAGACTTGAAATGAGAAAACACTTGAAGATATAGGCACAGGCATTCTGAAAATGACTCTGGTTGCTTGAAAAATTAAGAATTTAGGAACTGGCAAACGGATTGAATGAGATTAAAAACTGTACAACAAAAGAAAAAACAGGAGTGGAAGTAAGATACAGCCTACAAATTAAATAAACCATTTTAGCAGTACATCTGATGGGATTAATGTCTAGAGCATATAAAGAACACAGAACCAGTGAGATGCCCAGTGGGTAAAGGCACAGAAGACAGCTGACCTGAGTTCAACCCCCATATCCACATGACGGTGAAGAAAGAATCAACTCCACAAAGTTGTTCTTTGATCTTCACATATGGACCATGGCACATATGTGCATCCCTGCCCAACACACAACACACACACACACAGTTCAAAGTCCTCCCCTCCTCTGCTACATGGTAAGTATGAAGTCAACATGTCTACATGAGACTCAGAAAAACAGCAACTACAACAAAAAGAACATCCAGATACACAAATACTAAACACTTAGTAAGTGGGCAAATGAAATAGATAATTCTCAGTGACACAGGGCTTTAATCCAAGAACCTGGGAGGCAGAAATAAAAGCTGTGTGAGTTTGAGACCAGCCTGGTCTACATAGTTCCAGAACAGCCAGAGTTATGTAGAGAGTCCCTGTCTTAAACACACACACACATATACACATACATAAACACACACACCATCCAGACAGTTCTCAAAAGAAGAACTACACATGATCAGTAAATATATAAAAAATATTGGAGATCCTTAGGCCATTGGGGAAGTGGTGTGAGATTCCGTCTCACCCCAGTTAGAGTACAGTTAAGAAAACAGGTAAATGCTGGGGATCTTATACACTACTTATAGGAATACGAATTAGGCCAGCCATAGAAATCAGTATGAAGATTCTTCAAAATACTTCAAGTAGTCCTGTGACCCAGCTATACCACCACTGGATATATGTCTAAAGATACTTATGTGTCTGTTTATGGCAGTGTTATTCAAACTGGACAACTTACAGAATTAGCCTAGATCTCAAACAGGTGACTGGATGAAAAGGAATGTGCAGTCATTCAAATACAAAGAACAAAGTTAAGTCTTTTTTTTTTTCAGAGAAATGGGTGTAACTGCATAGCATCAGAGTATAAGTTAGACTCAGACAAACACTACCTTCTCTCACTATAGATCCTAAATTACATGTATATGTTTGAAATTATATATATATACATATATATATAGTAGCAGCAAGACTATAGAAACAACAGAATAGTGGAGGAGGGAGAATAGGATGGTAGTATGCATATAATTAAATTACATTATATGCTTACATTAAAATGTCTTTGTGAAACCTATCACCATGCACAATAAATGTACATCAACATTTGAATTAAAATAATGTTAGCCAGGTGGTGGTGGCACACACCTTAATCCCAGCACTTGGAAGGCAGAGGCAGGTGGATCTTTGTGAGTTTGAGGCCAGCCTGGTCTACAGAGTGAGTTCTAGGAGAGCCAAGGCTACACAGAGAAACCCTGTCTTGAAAAAAATAAATATATAAGGTAATTTTGATTTTTTATTTATTTACTTTGTGATTGTCTTAGTCACTGTTTATTTCTGTGAAGAGACACTATGACCAAAGCAACTCATAAAGCAAAGCATTTAATTGGGGCTTGCTTACAGTTTCAGAGGTTTAGTCCATTATCACCATGTTAGGAAGCATGGTAGCATGCAGGCATACATGACCCTGGAGAATAGCTGTGGGACCATACCCACAGGCAGCAGGAAAAGTGAGCCACTGGGCCTAGCTTGGGTTTTTGAAACCTCAGTGCCCACACCCAGTGACACACAGGGCACACCAACCCCAACAAGGACAGAGGTATACTTAATCCTTCGCAAGTAGTGCCACTCCCTGATGATGACGAATTCAAATATTAGTCTATCAGGGCCGTTCTTGTTCAAGCACAGTGGACGTGCATAAGCAAGCACCCACAAACATCCAAACAGTACACACGTGGAAGTCAGATAACTCTCTGGAGTCAGTTCTCGCCTTTCCTCATCTGGGGTTGAACTACAGTAGTGAGGCTTGGTGGCAGGTGCCTTTCTTCACTGAGCCACCTCCATGGCCCACTGTCATCACTCCAGAGGTGGTGGGACCTGCGAGAAGGGAGCTGATGAATGAGGCAGACTGAGGTCCTATGCAATAGCTGACTTTATTTATATCAGTTCATACTTTGAGAGTTAGGAGAGGTCATCTGAGTACAGATCACATGAGTTCAGGCCATGAACATTCTGATTAACAACAGCAAGCAGCAATGGGTACTCTGAAGCAAACCCTCTCCTATCTGCTCTGCCCATGGGGACACAGAAACACAGTCCCAGAACAATCCTATGTTTTGGAGAAACTTAAGTCACAAGAGTCTTGTTCCGTTTTCTTGGAGTGTTCTCACAAGCATTCAGAATTCCCTTCACATGGCTCCGATGGTCCAATGGACCATTGCTCCAACAGCCTGCCTTTAAAACAGCAATGCGCATTAATTCATTGCTGTGCATGTGATGTGACCAGCTTCTTTAAGCTCCCGTGGTCATGGTGTCTCTGCCATGATGGACCGTAACCAGAAAATGAAGCTGAGCAAAATCTTTCTTCCTACATCACCAAAGATGTTTTCTAATTTGCAAGGCAAAGTTGAGTTTGGTGGTGAATATGAGAGTAAAGCTACCAAATGCCTTTTCCCAGGTAGATAAAGCTTTCGCTAGTACAGCCCCAATTACAGGTTTGCAAGGGGCCCGATGAGATGCCCGGGTCACACTTTTAGCTTTATCTTCCTAATGTATGAAATTTATTTTGGTGTCAACTGATACCAATTTAGTTAGATTTCATAGGTGAGTAGAGTAAGCAGCCTGTGGTTTCAGAGTTGGAACAGCCCCTGGACAGAAATCCGTGTGATTTCCCTGGTGAAAATGGATTATCCATGGGTTCCATTTTTTAGGTGCCAAGACCACCGAGGCAAAGATAACGCTCTTAACCTCAAGGGGAAGATGAGAAAGTTTATTTTAGAGTGATATATGCAGGACCATGTCCTGTGAGCAGATATTTAGGCTACCCCAAGCTCCACATCCCCGTGTAGTAACAGTTTTATGTATCTCTTTCTATATGAACAGACACTTTAAAATACATGATAGAAACACCCTGTATGCAGGTCCTCACAGAGCAGAGAACTCTCTGCCTTGGCCCTCAGATGCTGTCAGATGACATTCTTTGCTTTTGTGTTAGTAGAGCATAAGAGGCAAGAGGGTAGAGGGAGGAGACTCTAACTCTCCCTGGTACACATGGGCCTCTCAGAAGTGGATTATTCATGGTGTCGGCGTCTGTATTGAAGTCCCTCCCTTCTGGACTACTTGGGCTCCATTGTAAACCAAGTGTCCTTAGTAAGAGACCATGAAGGCCTGTATGTATGACATCTCCGGCCATTTGACTTCTCTATGTTCTACAGTGTAACTAAGGCTGCCATGAAACAGCCACTGCTCTAGTTAGTCTAGTTTATATTGTAACCAGACTATATTGTAGGAAAATAAATAAGAATACATTCTCTTTCATTTATCCGGGTCAAGTTGTTTTGCTAGTTAAGTATGTAGGCAATTGGAGATTTCAGTGGGATTGAGGGAGTATTCTAAAAGAGCAAGATCTCAGGACAAGAAGGGTAAGGGTCATTAAAAGTCTAAAACTCCTATTAGAGGTATCCTTATCCATGACTCAGCCGTAAGATGCCAGACCTCTCTGGACTTTGTGTGGACATAGGTGCCTTTTCCTTAGATTGACCTCTTCTAGTTATATCCAGTCTTCAAATATGGCAGTCTGTCCCTAGAATTCCAGATGCCCTGCAGCTGATTGTGGGCCACCATGTGGGTGCTGGGGACCAAACCCAAGTCGACTGAAAGAGCAGACAGTGCCCTTGACTGTTGATCCATCTCTCTAGTTCCACTGCATAGATTTCAATTCCAGCAGAGCACTAGGGTTTCCTCCTTGACGCACCAGTGTCCTCTCAAAGGTTTTTTGTCTGTTAGTGTTTTGATCATAACATTGACCACTGTGCTCAGGACCAGTGTGTTTAGGGATGTGTCCCCTCCATGATGGAAGTTTATTAGAGTTCAAGCTGTGAAGTGAGCACTGGAAAAGTGGGCTTAAATGTTCTTCTGGGACTTAAATAGAGATCTGTATGTTCCCACCGATTCTTGTATTCATGCTAGAGGTTTCTGTGCCCACTTTGGACATTTGTTTTTCTGAGAGCCAATGTAATTTGCACATGTCCAGATGCCCTTGCTCCCAGAGCTTGGAGATTTGGCATCTATTCCCTCAAATAAAATGTTTTAAAGTTGACAAACTCAATGCATGGAAAATTCTACCTTGGATGAACTGGAGGACCTGGGAGATGTCAGTGAGGTGGGCAGTGGGGGAAGGCTCAAGATATGCAGAGTTTCCAGGGAAGCTGCCGGGTATCTACTGCCCTTTGCTGGATTAACTCTCTGTGGCAGGCCATACAAAAGCTTAGCTGTCGGCTCAGCAATGAACAGGCTGTGCTGATACATCCCTTCCAGGGATAAACCGGGCCTCCTCTGCCCTGATCCCAGGAGCTGGAGCCAAGGGGAGTACTTATAAGCCCCTGCAAACCCATGAGTTCATTCCATGATCTAAGTAGACTCGTGCTTGCCTAGATCTGTGCCTTCCCAGTGTGAGATGACTTAGGATCCATCCATAGAAGACTGAGAGATAGGGTGCCATACACATTTTCCAAATCTTCCACTGGAGTTACTTGTTAGGGTCATTTCTCGGTGACATGGTATGTCGGCCAAGGCAGAATTCACATCCAGGTATGCCTCTGCTTCCCCTACCCATTTGAGGGGGAGTGTTTTCATGGATTCTTACTATTCTTAGTAGACAGAAGTCTATCAACTCATTTTTGCTGTGGAGAGAGGCTTGAAACATATGGAACTGTTCATTCAGATTGTTTATAAATGGAGTAAAGATGCATGGCATTATATCTGCTGGGCACACACTGTACCATAGTTCTGTGCCACAGTCCCAATGTCTGCTTTTTCACTGGGTTGTTCCTTTAATTTAATTTAATTTCACTGGGTTTAATTTAATTTTTATTAAGTTAAATTTTACATTTATATAGACTGTTTCTCTCTCTCTGTGTGTGTGTGTGTGTGTGTGTGTGTGTGTGTGTGTGAGAGAGAGAGAGAGAGAGAGAGAGAGAGAGAGAGAGAGAGAGAGAGA
>NW_004949207.1:760996-769092 GCF_000317375.1 Microtus ochrogaster | reverse complement strand
CTCTGTGTGTGTGTGTGTGTGTGTGTGTGTGTGTGTGTGTGAGAGAGAGAGAGAGAGAGAGAGAGAGAGAGAGAGAGAGAGAGAGAGAGAGAGAGGTGGGGTGTGCGTGGAACATGAACCTAAATGTTCAAGCATGCATACACATATGGAAGCCAGAGATAGACATTAGGTGTCTTTCTCTACCATTCTCCATTTTGTTTTCCTCAGAGACCATGCTCACTCAACTAAAAGCCCACTATTTCACTTAGGATGAGCTCTCAGGATCCACCAGTCTCTACCAGCTCCCCTCCCCCAGTGCTGGGACTGCAGATATACAGCCATGCCCAAGGTTTTTTTTTTTTCTAGTTTATGATCTTTTTTTTCCAATGGTAGATGGTGTTTATTATGCTATTTCATCATAAAGAACATGAATATATTTCAGAAATATACCAAGCTTCACAATTTTACAGATTACAAAATTTGGAGCCGGGCAGATGGCTCAGTGTGTGAAAGGTCATCAAGCCTGGAATCTGAGTGCCATCTTGGAGTCCATATAGTGGAAGGAGAGAACGACATTTACATCTGGTTGTCCTCTTCCCTACAAGTACACACAGTGTGCCCAGCTTTTTATGTCGGCTCTAGTGATCCAAACTCAAGTCCGCACAGTTGCGTAGAAGATGCTTTTTACCCACTGTTCCATCTCCCCAACCCTGTTACTCTTTTTAAAAATGTCTTTATTTAATTCATATGAGTGCCTTAGGGTTTCTATTGCTGTGACAAAACACCATGACCGAAGAAATTTGGGGAAGAAAGGGTTTATTTGGCTTAAACTTCCACCTCATAGTCCGTCATTGAGGGAAGTCAGAACAGGAGCTCCAGCAGGACTGGAACTTCAAGGCAGGAGCTGATGCAGAGGCCATGAAGGAATCCGCTTACTGGCTTTCTCCTCATGGCTTGCTCAGCCTGCTTTCTTACAGACCCAGAGACACCAGCCCAGGGATGGCACCACCTACCCACAATGGACTGGGCCTCCCCCATCAATTGCTGATTAAGAAAATGCCTTATAAGCCTGCCTACAACCCAGTTTTTTCTTTACTGAATTCTTATGAGTGCCTTAGGGTTTCTTGCTTTTGGAGGGGAATTTGAGATAGGGTTTCTCTGTGTAGTGCTGGCTGACCTAGAACTGTCCTTGCTCTGTAGACCAGGCTAGCCTCTAACTCAGCTCTCAGACATAAAAGTATCCAGCACAATGAATGTTTTACCTACATGTATTTATGTGCATCATGTGCATGCCCGGTGCCCACAAAAGTCTGAAGAGGGTGTCAGGTCCCCCCAGAACTGGAGTTATTGATGGTTGTGAGCTGCCATGTAGGTGCTGTGAATTGAACCTGGGTCCTCTGGTAGACCACCCAGTGCTCTCAACAGCTGTGCCATCCCTCCAGCACCTCCATTATTTTAATTCTATTGAAAAGGTAACAAAAACTTTTCATCCATATATATTCATCTATGAATTTTGTTTGTATTGTGATTCCTCTGTAATTTTTTAATCCATGAATTAACCAGAGATAGGATATTTGTATTCAATTTTCTTCGTCACATAAAACAATATAAATCAAGCTGTACCTTCTATGAAATACTAGCAAGACAATACTATGCGGTGTATGTGTGTATGTGTGAGAGAGACACGGAGAGAGATACAAATACATGCATGAACTCTGATTTTGTGTTCTCAAGGCTAAGGACTTGGGTTGACGAGAAGTGTGTCATTGCAGCCGTTGGTGTCATTTGAGGACGTGGCTGTGGACTTCACCTGGCAGGAGTGGCAGGAGCTGGATGCTGCTCAGAGGACCCTCTATAGGGATGTGATGCTGGAGAACTACAAGAGCCTGGTGTGGCTGGGTGAGTCTGACTCTGTTGACAAGTTTGGTAATATCTGTTCATACTAATGGGTATTATACATTTTCAACTGACATGTAGTACTTGGACTATACAGCCATTAAAAATTATTCCTCCATTTCACTGTCCCCCAGGATGCACTAACCATCACCTCCCCTACACCTTTCCCATATACTGTAACCACTCATTACTTCTTTGAGTTCAACTTAAGTGTTCAACTACAAGAACTTGCATTATTGTCCATTTGGTTTTTGTTTCTTTCCTTATTTCTTTCTTAGTTTTTATTTTTATTTATTTTTTTGCTGCCCAAGTTTGACTTTTATTTTTTTCTTTATTTTTTTTGTTTATATTTTTTTAGTTGAAAAAACTTAGTTTTTATTTTTGTCTTTTTTTTTATCCAATATATTTCACTTATGTATTGTGCCTTTTCTGGAGAGTCATAGAAGGAATTCTGCCCACCCCAAATAATAAGGAGCTGACAGAAGTGTCTATCAATTCTCCTTTGCTGGAGCTCCAAAGCTAGCTTATTAAGAGCATGCACAATTAGGCAGGAGGGAGCCATTACTGGAATTTCATGTGAGGTATAAATGACCATCTTAAGAGGGAATGTTAATTTCCCATTACTCTTATAGACCAGTGGTTCTCAACCTTTCTAACGCTGTGACTCTTTAATACGGTTCCTCACATTGTGTTGACCCCCCAACCACAAAACTATTTTTATTTCTACTTCATAATTGTAATTTTCCTACTGTTATGAATCATAATGTAAATATCTGATATGCAGGATGGTCTGAGACAACCTCTATGTAAGGGTCATTCTACCACAAAGGGTCACAAGGCACAGATTGAGAACCTCTGTCGTAGACCTAGATGTTTGCTGTACTCAATTCTGTTGTCTTGACTGTGCCAGTGTCTCCTGTAGGCTGCAACTGCTCTACTTCAAGATAGTGGTGACTGATCACAAGGAACTAGCTCTACTGTTGGGACTAATTGAGTCCTGGCCTTCAGCTGCTCTTCCCTGTCTAGAGCCTTCTAATTGAAGTGACTAAAAGCTGTGCTTTGCCTAGAAGATCAGAGGATGGGATTTTCACCTGTTGGCCATTGACTACAGTATATTTAAGCCTCCATGGTGCTATTAAAGAGGGGCTTTTGGTACCAGTGTTGGAAGGTCCGTGTGTCAGTCTATATCTGCGTGTGTATTCTCAACCTCCAGCCCCTTTTCAAAGCTCGCGAACTCGGTTCTAGCGCATAGAGCGCAGACAGGGGCCGCGGTGTGCATGGCACTCTACTAAAGCTGTAACACACTCCCTGCCATGTCACTAGGACAGAATTTTCATTTATTTTGATAAAAAATGTTCCATTTTTATATATACTAGTTTTTACTCTTTCTCTGTTGATGGACACCTTTTTTTTCTTTGTGGACAGCACTGTAGTGAGCACAAGATCAAAGGTTTTAAACCAGGTGTGAACCACCATTCATTACATGCCTGTAAGCCTAGCACTTGGGAGGTGGAGGCAGAAGGATCAGAAGTTCAAAATTAGTTTTATCTATATGGTGTGTTCAAGGCCAAACTAGGCTACAGGAGACTATTCCAGAAATGGATCAGTGGTTAAGAGCACTTGCTGCTCTTGCGGAGGACCTGAGTTCGGATCCCAGCATGTACATCTGGTGGCTCACATCCAGCTGTAGCTCCAACTTTGGAGACTCCAACACCCCTTTCTGTCCTCCGTAGGTACTTATACTCATATGTACACATCCTCACACAGACACACACACAAGTCCATACAATGTTTTAAATAAAAATAAATCATTTTAAAAAGTAAACTATGAAATCAATAACAAAAATGCATGTTTTTAGTACTTCAGTAAAATATCCATTGGACATATGTGCAAACAGTCCATGTAGCAGTCTGGTTCTAAACTCTGAGGACCTTTGTACTGGTTTTATGGTGACTGTACCAATTTATCTGCCCCTCATCAGTCTGTGGGACCTGCCAGCACTTGTGAATCTTTTCCTTGGGTAACATTCTAGCTTCAGTGTGCAGATAACCCTTGTGGTTGTCCTAGGCATTTTCTGATGGCGTTGAACATTCCTCAGGCTGTTTGGGTGTCCTGATAGAGAAGCATCGGTTCACATCGTTGTCCTGTAGGCATCTGAAGTATTCATATATTCTAAAAGTTAGTGTGTTGATAGGTTATTGGCCTATATTTTCTTTTCTGTGTGAGTCTTTTTTTAAATTTTTTTTTAAAAAACCAAACTATCTCTTTTTACTTTAAATACCAATCCAAGTTCCCACTCCCTCTCCTCCTCCCGTGCCCTCCATTTACACCCTCCACTCCCCATCCACTCCTCAGAGAGGGTAAGGCACATTGCACTGGGGAAGGTCCAAGGCCCTCCCTACTATATCTAGGCTGAGCAAGGTATCCATCCAAAGAGAATAGATTCCCAAAAAGCCAGTACAAGCAGTACTTTCTTATTCTGTATGTTGACTTGACTTTGGGAGCTTGCCTTTTTTAAAAAAAATGAATTTTTATATCATATTGTTTTTATATTATTATTATATTATATTTTATTATATTATTCTATTTTTAATAGCTAATGATTTTTGCTTGTATCGGCTTATTTTTGGCATTATGTCAAAAAGGACATTTTGCCTACACTATTGTACTGAAGAGTTTCACATGGATAGCATAAGTTCATAGCTTCAGGCCTTACATCCCTTCTTTGATCGTTTTCAGTTGATTTCTGTATGTGGTGAGATAGGGAGATGGAATGCCTTTTCTCAGTGTGACTTATTAATGAGTATTCCTGAGTGGAAGTACATGAAAGCTGTTTTGAAAATGTTGGCTGAACATATTAGATTTCTGTCACCCAGAAAACAAAAATGCTTGACACAAGCATCTTGAAAGAAACAGAATTCTTTTGGCTTACATTTTTCAGATGTTTCAGTCAGTGATTATTTGAGTGTGTGTCTTCTTAAACATTTTTCTCTATTTTGGCATTTCAATGTATATCCTGATTAGTAAATTATAAAATTATTTTAATTTTTAAAAATAATTTATAATGTCTGGAGAGATGACTTTATGGTTAAGAGCATCTTTTGTTCTTCCAAGGTCAATTCTCAGCACCCACATCAGGTGGTTCACAACTGCTTGTAATTCCCCATGAGATCAGGCATCCAACTCCTTCCTCTGGCTTCCACCATCACCCACACACACAGCATACAGAGACATAAAAAACAATAAATACTAAAAATATTTTGTAGCTATTATTAATTGAATTGCATTCTGAATTTATTTCTCAGAAATTCCTTTACCAATAAGCATGCAATTTCAGATTTGAGTGTTTTTACTTAGTGTTTTGTTCCTAAAGGGAAGTGATTCAACAATTCCAGCAGCTGTTATTTTTACTTCTGTTTGTTTGTTTGTCTTCTATATAAATATCATTTATCCTACAAAAAAAACATTTTTGACATTGTCCTTTGTTTTAACTCCTTTTATTTCTTTCCCTTACTCTACTGTGATGTCTATAATTGCTTTACTTACACTGAAGAAGAAGGTTAAAAGAGTACAGCCTTGTCTTGTTTGAGAGCTTAGAGGAAATAATTTCTGGTTTTTTCATTCATTAACCTGTAGACTGTGGGTCTGTTCTATATAAATCCTATCGTATAGAGGTATCAATCTTCTGCCTCTATTTGACTCAAATTATTGAGTTTTGTGAAGATAGTAGGTTGAATTTTCTCACTTCATTTTTATGCAGGAATGTCGGTGTTCATGTGACTTTATATTCTTCATTCTGTTGGTATGGTGGTTTACACTTACAACTTTCTATAACATGAAAGTTGTATCCCTGGAACAAGTTACAGAGAATCACAGGTTAGGGGTTGGGAAAATGGATAAATGGTTAAAAAGCACTTGTTGCTCTCGCAGAGGATCCAGGCTCAATTTCCAGCACATACAGAGTGGCTCATAACCATCCATACCTCTAATTCCAAGGGATCCAGTGTCCTCTTCTGATCTCCACGGGTACAAGACATGCACACAATACACAGACATTCATGCAGGGAAAACACTCATAAGATAAGTTTAAAAAAATAGAATCATTGTTTAGTATATTTTTATATTCCATTCCACTTGATTTGCTGACTTACCAAGAACTTGGGTCTTTTTATCTGCAGTTTGTTTGCTGTGTCCACACCAACTTTCGAAATCATTGTAGTGCTGATCTGTAAGGTTACAGCTACAGTGGTCGAGACTTGTCTTCATTACTTTTCTGTTGCTGGGAGGAATCTTCATGGTCAAGGCAACTTATAAACCAAATCTTTAATTTGCTTATTTATAGTTTCCAGGGGTGAGTCTGTGACCATAAAGGCAGGGACCATAGCATCACATAGGCAGGTTTGATAGAGCAGTGGCTGAGACATTGCTTCTTAGCCACAAGTTGAAAGAAAGAAAGAAAGAAAGAAAGAAAGAAAGAAAGAGAGAGAGAGAGAGAGAGAGAGAGAGAGAGAGAGAGAGAGACTGAGACTTGTGTGGGTTTTAGAAACCTCAAAGTCCACCCCTAGTGACAACACCTCCTCTAACAAGGCACACCTCCTAATCCCTCCCAAACAGTTCCACCAACTGGGAACCAAGTATTCAAATATGTGAGCCTATGGGGCGATTCTCATTCAAACTGATATATTCCTCTAATGGCTTTTGTTTTAAAAGTAACTATAGGCTTTTCTCAAGTATATTTTAGAATTTTCTTTGTCATGGAGTTTTGTCAGTTTGACTCTAATATGACTCAAAATTATTATTAGTCCATTCTGGTAGGGGTTCTTTAGCATCCTCCTATATCCGAACATAAACATCCTCTCGACATTAAATCCTTAAATTCAATCTGTGTGTTGATCCCCCCTCCTTTTTTTTTGGAACACAGTGACGAAATGCTTGCTTTCTCCAGAGTACTGCATGTCCATCAACACCTTTGCTGGGTTTTTTTATATTTCTTTCAGTTTAGTAAGCCTGCCTGGGTTATTCCTAAGTTCCCTGAAATTTGTTCTCCTAACTAATGAGCTCTGTGATTTCATCTGACAGCTTTTATGATTTCATGATTGAGGCCTTTACTTCAAAAACTTTTGGCTGGTTCTTTTTTGTGATCAATCTCTACTTTTTCCATTTCTCTTAAAGATCAGGAGTCATTGTACCAGGTGATTTTGTATGTCAACTTGACACAAGCTGTAGAGTCATCAGAGAAAGGAGCCTCAGCTGAGAAAATGCCTCCTTGATATCCATCTGTAAGGCATTTTCTGATTTAGTGATCAATGGGGGAGGGCCTAGCCCACAGTGGGTGGTGCCATCCCTGAGCTTCTGGTCCTGGGTTCTTTAAGGTAGTCTGAACCAGCCATGGAAAGCAAGCCAATAAGCAACTCTCCTCCATGGCCTCTGCATCAATTCCTGCTGCCAGGTTCCTGTCCTGTTTGAGTTCCTGTCCTGACTTCCTTCAGTGATGAACAGCAATGCTGAAGTGTGAACCAAATAAACCCTTTCCTCCCCAACTTGCTTATTGGTCATGATGTTTCTTTGCAGGAATAGAAACCCTAAGACAGGTATTCCATTCCAGTGTCTGGGTTTTTTTTGGTGTTGTTGTTGTTGTTGTTGTTTTTCTTCACTTTTTCTGTTTCTTCCAAGTTTTTCTACATCATTATATTGGGTTATGTATCATACAATGTAATTCCCCATAAGGTGATATTCCAGTGAGTGAAGACTGCAGTTCCGATCATTTTGGCAAAGATCCGCAAATGAGACTGTTGTTTTTTGTTCATAAACCTGACTTGGCATTAAGCTTTTATTATTTCTCATTTACAGGGCACTGTTTAGCCAAACCTGAGTTGATCTCCAAGTTGGAACAAGGATTGGTGCCGTGGAGTGGTGTCAAAGTAGCAGAGCAGTGCCTACCAGGTGAGTCAATGCTGTGGCACAAGAGTCAGCAAGAAATGCGCTCTTCAGCTGTTGGTCATAGTGAGATGTTTCATCAGCTTATATCAAAGCCAAACCAAAGCAGAGTGGGCTCTTGAATCAGACACTTATTTTATACAATTTCCAAATGAGGGTCTATATGTTAAACCATTTCCCTGTATGTATTGGTTGAGTTGGGTTTGGGTTTTGTTGAAGTATCCTTGTATCTGCTCAAACTCACTACTGCTGTGTGGAATTTTTCACACAATTTTTTTTTTTT
>NW_004949207.1:743084-760896 GCF_000317375.1 Microtus ochrogaster | reverse complement strand
TGCCTCCCGAGTGCTGGGATTAAAGGCGTGCGCCACCATCGCCCGGCACAATTTTTTGATTAAATACTTTTCCTATTTTTTTTATTTATTTTTTTGCAGTGCTAAGGATCAAAACCAAAGCTTTATGCATTCTAGGAAAACACTCTAGCAACTGAGCTCCAGCCCTTCCTCCACCCCTCACTTACCCTTTCCTTTTTTCCAGAGACTAGTTTCTACTAGGCGTTTGTTGACATGTTGGGTTTTATTTCAGTGCTTGCTCTTTGATTAGCTTAAGGATTGTTGTCTTTGTAATTGCTTGGATAACAATGTATCATGAAAGGAAAAATAAAAGAATGATAGAAGAGTCACAAAAGATTTTTTTAATAAAGAGGAGAGAAAAAAAACATGAGATTCTCTTTTAGGAAAGGCATCAAGTGAACTAACCTCCAGTGAATTACTTACTTACAAACTAAACACTGGATCATGTTTTTATCACTAAACACTGGCTAGTGTTTTTGTCATCAACATAGGCCAGGGTCATCTGAGAAGAGAGAACTTCAAATGAGAAAATGCTTCCATAAGTTTGGCCGGTAGGCAAGCCTGTGGGTCATTTTCTTGAATGATTTGATTGATGTAAGGAGAGCTCCGCCTACTGTGTGGGTGCCACTCCTGTGCAGCTGGTCCTGGGTGCTATGATAAAGCCGGTTAAGCAAGCCATGGGGAGCAAGCCAGTAATCAGTGCTCCTCCGTGGTCTCTGCTTCAGTTCCTGCCTCCCGGTCCCTGCCTTGATTTCCTGCCCTGGCTTCCTTCAGTGGTGGAATGAGCAAGATGTTTAAAACAAATAAACCCTTTCCTCCCCAAGTTGCTTTTGGTCATGATGTTTTATCACAGCAACTAAAACCAGCAATCTTAGTTCATGTAGATATACAAATGTAGAAAAACAGTGGCCTACAGGAAGATTTAATGTTGCAGTTACTGTTGTAGTTGCCAGTGGAAATTTTAAGAAAACAAGAAAAATTAATCAGAGGCTCAGGAGTAAAGTGGCAGTTAGGTTTTTCTGACTTAGGAATAGGAGGCCAGCATGTAACGAAGGAGAGAACATATTTTGAGGACAGAGTGTGAACCATGTGATTAAGAAGATATTGTGAGTGTAGCTGAAAGACAGGAAGCAGAAAGGCAATACAGAGAAGAATAGGAGCCACTTAAGTCCAACCTCATCTCTTCAGAGAGAGGGGAACCAAAAGCCACACCCAGTCTGGGGAGTGCAAGGAACCCCAAATCCAGCAGACCCATATTCCTCCACTCTGGAGTTCTGTAAACATCCCATCCAGTGCTTGCAATGTTTTTTTTCTGACTTTCTGCACTGCAGATTATTATGCAGAAGTCTTTGCATTTCTGTGCATTCCTGGGAGTACCATAAAAAGCTGCTGTTCTTGGGGCCTGAAAGTTGGAAATGATTACAAAATAAAGGAAGCGCTGGGCACACTTGCCAAGTTTCTATGCAGGAAATGACCACTTTCGTGTTGATGAGCAGGGTTAGGTGCAGAATCACTGAGAAGCGTAAACCAGAGTAAAATCAAGGGTAGAGGCTGTCTGCTGGTCTCGCTCTCTCGGTGAGGTATGAGCCTGTACTGAGTGGTTATGTGTCTATTTGTCACATGCTAGGGTCATCAGAGAAGAAGGAGCCTCAGTTGAGGAAATGGCTCCATGAGATCCATCTGTAAGGCATTTTCTCAATTAGAGGTCAGTGAGGGAGGCCCAAAGCACTGTGGGTGGTGCCATCCCTGGGCTGTTGGTCCTAGGTTTTGAAAGAAGGCAGGCAGGCTGAGCAAGCTGTGAGGAGCAAACTAGTAAGCAGCTCCCTTCCATGGCCTCTAAATCAGCTCCTGCCTCCAGGATCCTGCCCTGCTTGAGTTCTTCCTGCAGTGATGAACAATGCTTTGGAAATGTCAGCCAAATAAACCCTTTCTTCCCTAACTGGCTTTTTGGTCATGGTGTTTCATTGCAGCTATAGAAACCCTAACTAAGACAGAGCTCCAGTTCCTCTCAGTTTTGGCAGAGAATAACAGCAAGACTAAGCATTGTCAGCAGCCTGCTTCCACAGTCTAAAACGTGTCAATCAGACTCAAGTAGGCATCACCTTCCCTCCGTGCACAAACTAGTCTCTGGAGCAAGCAGAATCTTGCTTGGCACACACCCAAGTTGGCTGAGGTTAGCAGTGGCTCTTTTCTGCAAACAGGAGAGTTTCTAAATGAAATGCCACCCTGTCTCTACATAACCTTGATGGGCCCAGCCCTCTGCCAGCACCTAGAACCAACTGATGATGTGATAAAGACTCCAGGCACAACCTCGGTATCCACCCCTTGCTGCTGGAGGCAGTGTTAGAACAGATGGAAACCTTCACCAAGCTGGGCAGTAGTGGTCTATACCTTTAATCCCAGCACTTGGGAGACAGAGGCAGGCAGATCTCTATGAGTTCAAGGCCAACCTTGTCTATATGAGCTAGTTCCAGGACAGCCTCCAAAGCTACACAGAAAAACCTTGTTTTGAAAAAAGACGAAGACAACGAAGATGAAGAAGAAGAAGAAGAAGAAGAAGAAGAAGAAGAAGAAGAAGAAGAAGAAGAAGAAGAAGAAGAAGAAGAAGAAGGAAAGAAAAATCTTCACTAGTTCCTTCTCTGATTTGTTTTCTTTTTGTTGTTGTTAGTATTACTGTTCACTTTTATTTTTTTAAATTTTATTTCATTTTTACTCCTCCTTGTACCTGTCTCTCCTTTTATGTGTTTTTTTATTACTTTGTATGAAATTATTTGTCTTACATGATCTCTTCTTCCACACACTTTTTTGGGTGATAGGAGGACAGCATTTTATTTTATTTTATTTTTAATACAGGATCTCTTTATTATGTACCTGTGGCTTTCCTGCTTGCTATATAGATCAGGCTAGCCTTGAACTCACAAAGATGCATCTGCCTCTGCCTCCTGGATGCTGGTATTAAAGATATGCACCACCATGCCTGGCCTTTTTCTGTCTTTAATTTGACCTCAGTTCTCTCTTTTATTTCTTTCTCTCTCTCCTTCCTTTAGCTCATTTTTTTATTATTTGTTTGACTTTTGTTTTTCAACTCACAGTCTATTTACCACTATTTATTGCCTGTCGCTACTACAGGCACTGGCAGGGCTGGCAATTGTCCATATTTATCATGTCTGTATCCAGTTTGTTTGGGTGGTGCTGTTCAGTTTGTGTGTGGTGCTGTTCAGTTTGTGTGTGATCTCCCTAATTGGATTTGCAAGAATCTTACTGTGGATGTTTGCATCTGCGATCATCAGGAAAACTACCCTATGATTTTCTTGTATCCTTCCCAGATTTGGGTATCAGGGCAGTGTCAGTGTCTTTAGTTGGGTGTGGTGTTCTTTTCCTTCATGGAACAGTGTGAGGACAGCGTTGTCAGCTCGTCTTTAAAGGTTTTGGAGAACGCAGCAGGGAATCCGTCTGATTCCAAACTTTTCTTGATTGGACTTTCACTACTGTTTTGGTCTTTAAAAAAAAAAAGACATACTAACATTTATGGGCTTTTGATCAGGTTTATTGTACCAGGCATAAAATACTTCTGTAATGTAAGCCTCATATACAGGCAAAAAAGGTGTTGGCAATGCCCTTACCTATCACTGCTGGTGCTGTACCTGGGGCACATCTCCCTAGTCAGGTCAGTATTGTAACATGCAGGGTCTAGCAATGAGCGAAACCTCTGGCGTCTTTCCTCCCCGAGCAGAATAGCACATTCTGGCACTGTATAGCTGTAGTAGGAAGCCGTTTACTCTGTTTTTAGTGTTTTAACTATGGTATGTTGTGGAGAGTTTCTTTTCTGTCCCTGTTTACTTGCTGTTCTGAAGGTGTCTTGTACCTGGAGAGGTGTATTTTTTCTTGCTTTGGGGACATTTCTTTTATGATTTTATATTTATACTTTTGGTGTGATAGTCTTTTTAATGCCCAATAATTCAGAAGATAGGCATTGTTATAAAGCACTCCCATGTTTGTTCATTTTTAAAAAAAATTATCATTGATTTTTTTATTGGGTAATCCAATTCCTCTCCCTCAAACTGTTTTCCACATGATCCATTGTATTGATGAGGCTTTCCACCAACATTTTTTATTTTACTTAATGAGTTTTTTTTTAATTTCTAGCATTTGATGAAGTTTGGATTTTCCTCAGAAATTCTGTCTCTCTGTTGAATTCTATTTTCATGTCTGAGATTGACTTCCTTATTTCATTCAGCTCTACTTTTATTTTCTTGCAATATACTCATACCTCTTTGAGTTGTTTAAACATAGTTACTATCATTCCTTTGAATTATTGTCTTGGAATTTCTCCAGGTCATTCCACTGGGTGGTGACTATGGGGTTAGTAACTGGGAGAGTGCAAGCTGTCATGATTTTCAAGTTATGTTCATTTCTGTGCAGGGACTTGCATCTGAAGGAATGCGTTTGTTGAGTCTTTCTTTCTTTATGCTCAAATCCCTCTATTTTTCACTGGGAGGTATGCGAACTGCTCAAGAGAGGACTAGTTTGTAAGAGGGTTGGGACCTTATTTGTCCTGTGGCTTAGTACCGAGGGATGCAGGGTCTGTCCTTAGTAGTCTTTTAAGAGTCTTCTGTCTATGCTAACCGTCATCCAGTGGTCAGCATACCTCCTGCTGGTCCTCTCTACCACAGCCTGCTGGCATCTCTCCATACCTAAATGCTAAGCTCTGATCAGCTGGTGGATTGGGAGAACAAGAGCCTAGGGAAGCTAGTTATAGAGTCAGAAGGCCTATGGAGTGAGGAGAGTGGTTCTACCTAGTAACAATAAGAAATGAGATCTTAGAGAAGGCTGGAATCTTGTAGAAATAGAGGGCCTACTGAGGGCTTGGGGGTGCAGTATCCCAGAGAGGAAGGGTAGTGTAGCAGCCATCAAAGGGGAGAGGGATCTGAAAGAACAAGACATAGAGTCTAACAGACTCTGTGGCAGCACAAGAAGTGAGATGTTATAGGAGGCAGGTTTCCTATGGGGTGAAAAGACAAAGCCTACCTGGAGAAACAAAGAAGCGAGATTTCAGAGGCGCCTGATGACATATGGGGTATGAAAGTGTGAAGTTTAGCTCTCAGGTTTTTGTTTTAACATATGGCAAATTTCACTCTTCTAGTTTAGAATATAGTCACATAACCATTACTACCGTAATCAAGATATATTAAAAAGTTTATGCATCCCCAGATACAATTTTAGTAAACATGACATTATGTAATTTCTCAGATCAGTAGTCAAATTTATGTAAATAGCTGTGAATGTCAAATGCAACTTTTTGATATTGTTCTTAAGAGCATGTATCACTTATTAAATGATCATTTTATTACCATTTTTAGATGTCCATAAATGGAGTGCCCTGACTGAAACAAGACAGCAAGCTCAAGAGAAGTATTTGGGTCAACTTGAAATCACCAAGAGAAATACACCAAATGAAGATATGGTTGAAGTAGAGAAACTATTCCATGCGGACTCAAACTGCATTTCAAGTGTGAACATGAAAAATGAAGTTGATTATAGAATGTTCCATCAGGAGCTTGTTAATCCATGGCAAGATGTGCCTTTGCCTAGTGAGCCTTCTGAGAGGCAGGGAACAGAAGTAACTCATGATTTGAAAGGAACATGGGACGTTCTCTCGTATCCTGACTGTTCCTTTCACCACAGCCAGGAGAAGTGTTCAGAGTGTCATTTTCAGTATTTTGGGCCAGATGACACCTTCCACACAAAAGCAATATTAACACCTAAGAAGTTTGACGTTCAGGCCACCTGTAGGACGTTCAGTGACTGTGAGAAATCCTTGGATGAGGTAGCACATCCTGCCCAATTTATGACTCAGTTAAGAAAGAAAACTTTGGGATGGAATACAGATCATAAAATATACCCAAGCAAGACTGAACTCGGTAACCATGACAACATGCACATGGAAGAGAAAGGTTATAAATGTGATTATGAGCAATCCATGCTTAACGAATCAGACCTTAAGAAACATCAGGAAGCATATGCAGAGAAAGAGCCCCAGGGACACAAGGAAAACACCAAATTCTTCTGTCTGGATGCAGAACTACAAACGGTTGATCAGAAAACGCACACTGAGAAACAAATTTATGAAGGTAAAGTGTCTGAGAAAACCTTTTACCATGAGTCACATCACATCAACCATCAGAGATCACACACTTGTGAGGAACCCTGTGAGTGTGAAGAATATAGGAAAACGATCTGTGATAAGTCGGCCCTCACCCAACATCAGAGACTTTATACAGATGATAAATCCTGTGAGTGCAGAGAATGCAGTCAGGCCTTCTACCCCAATTCTCTACTGTCTCAATATCAGAGAGCTCATACAGATGTAGAGCAAAGTGAATGCAAGGAATTAATGAAAATTTACTTCTATATATCAAGCCTCACTCAGCACCACACTCCCACTCTTAAGAACCCTTACGGATGCAACGACTGCATGAAAACTTTCTCCCATAAGTCTCAACTTACTCGCCATCAGAGAACTCATACAGGGGAGAAGCCCCATGAATGTAAAGAATGCAGGAAAGCTTTCTGCCACAAGTCACACCTTATCCGGCATCAGGGAATCCATGCACCTGAAAAACCCTACGAATGTAAAGAATGTAAGAAAGCTTTCTACCTGAAGGCTCAACTCACTCAACACCAGAGAACTCATACAGGGGAGAAGCCTTATGAGTGTAAGGAATGCCAGAAAGCTTTCTTCCGTAACTCACACCTCACGCAGCATCAGAAAATCCATACAGGCGAGAAGCCACACAAATGTAAAGACTGTGGGAATGCTTTTGCCCGTAAGTCACACCTCACTCAACATCAGAAAACCCACACAGGTGAGAGGCCCTACGAGTGTAAAGAATGTGGGAAAGCCTTTTCTCGTAAGTCACAAGTGATGCAACACGAGACAACCCATACGGGTGAGAAACCCTATGAATGTAAAGAATGCAGGAAAGCTTTCTATCTTAAAGCATATCTTACTCGACATCAGGTAATTCATAAACCTGAGAAGCCATTTGGATGTAAGAAATGTGGAAAAACTTTCTCACGTAAGTCATACCTCACACGCCACCAGAAGACACACAGAGCTGAGAAACCCAATCTAGGTGAGAAGTATAGGGATGCAAATTATGAAGAACTTTCTTAAACTAGTCAGAATTAAGAGAGGATTTACATAGGTGAGAAGCACCATGCATGTAGGAAAATGTGTTGCTATTACACCTTAGTCAACATCAGAAAACCCATGCCAGTAATAGACCCTATAAATGTAAAAGTATGAGAAAGGATTATACAGTAGTTATGCCTCACTCCCTGTCAGAGAGTGCATACAAGTGAGAAGCCATAGGAAATGGTAGGGGTGCTGTGCATAAGTTACACCTCACTATAAGTCAGTGAATTCAGGTAAGTGAGAAACCCTGTGCATATGAATATAAGGTTATAGTAAAGCTCTAACACAAAAAAGAGATGGCATTCAAGCATAAATCCCATCAATGTAAACAATGCAGAAAAGCTTACCATCATAAAAAAATCTCACTGTCTGAAAACTTATAGCTGGGATGATGAATTTAATGAATTTAAATGATTCAAACATGAGAAATTTTTTGACAAGTCAGATCTCAGTGTCTGCCAGAAATCTCAACACAGGTGAAGAAAATGTACTAATCTAGGGAAGCTTACAGAGCCCTAGCAAGTAAGGAGTCCTATGAGTGTAAATAATCCAGAGATGTTTGAAGGAGCACTTTTAATATCAGCTTCTCTGAGTGTTGATGCTTACATTTCACTTGTACTGAGACAAGGCTAGCCTGGACAACAGAGTAATGCACCATGTCCTTTTTAAAAACTAGGTCTCTGTGTAAACCAGGCTGACTTGAAACTCATGGAGATCCACCTGCCTCTGCCTCCCAAGTGTTGGGATTAAAGGTGTGTCTCACCATGCCTGGCTTATAATAAAAATATTTTTTATAAAAATGTCCATTCAAATTGTATTGGATCCTCTCCTTATAGGAAATGGGAAACACACCAGTTTGGAACCAATTGAAAGTATTCTCAAAAACGTTTTAGTGGGATTTGAAGTTCAGCTAGCATCAGAATACCATGAAGACAGACACACAGGATGAATATAGGGGCTGTGCTGTTGTACCTCACTCACCTCTGCTTCAGTGGTTCATGCTAGAAGCCTCCATACATCATGGTTGTGAAGTTCCACAAAGTCACATATCTACAGGCATTGCAAGGTCCATCTGAATGGCAAGGGTTGAAAAAGGCTGGCATGTGGCCCACTGCCAGAGTGTTTGTCATCTATTACCCATTCTTTCAAATTCATGCAAGTACCCTGCATTGTCAAATATGCTCAAATTAATTGCAGTCAATTGATAATTCTTGGTCACATTCAGTAAAATAAATCTTAGTTTTTATTTTTAATTTGTTTATCTTTGTATGTATGTGTGTGCAGTGTGTGTATTTCTTGTGTGTGAATGTGGACGTGTATGTGCCACAGCATATGTCTGGAAATCAGAGGACAACCTTGGATGTTAGACTTTGCCTTCCACTTTGATATGGGATTTGCAGACTAGCTGGCCTGCAAGCTTCTGGAGACCCTCCTATCTCCACCTCTAATCTCACCACGGGAGTATTGAGATTATGGATGTGGGCTACTGAATCCACCTTTACATGGGTTCTGGAATTCAAATTCAGGTCCTCATGGCAAGCACTTAAAGAATCATCTCCTCTAACCAAGTTTTTTATTTGTATGTTTTGTTTTGTTTGTTTCGTAGTTTAGCTGAGGGTTTGTATATAGCCAAGGCTGGTATGGGGAGTCGGGAATGAACAAGTGGTCTCCGACAACACAAGGCTGTCTTCAAACTCCTACTATAACCCTGGATAATCTGAAAGTCCTTGTCCTCCTGCCTAGCCTCATATGTGTTTGGATTACAAGCATCTAACACTTTTCTTGGAAAAAATTGACTTAGTGCATAAAGAGTTAAAGCCTATTTTGAAAGATGTCTCAGAAAGCTGTGGTAGAAAGTATCATTTCACACAACTTGATGTTGGTCTTCAAGTAGACTTGATAATCAGGGATTATGAGTCACAGTTTAAATTACAGAAAAGTGTGCTAGTTAAAAACCATGAATGATGCTCATATTACACACATACTAGGCTATGTCTTGTTATCCTGGAGGCTGGTAGTTGACAGTAGAATCCCTGTAGACAGAGTCAAGCATGCTACTCAACAACGGACATTATATATACTATCCCGTATATGCCTCAAGGGAACTCACATTATTGTACAGATAATACATATACATCAAGTGTGACAAGAGTTATGAAGACCTCCCTCAGTGATAGGGTACATGCTTTTCTATGTATGTATCCTTAAGCAAAATCTTCAGTATATATAAATTAGATCAATAGATATGACAAAACATAGCTCACTGTCTAGAACATCATTCGTGATGGTGAGACCAAACCTAAAATTGATCAGAACTATACCAAGGATAGGGAATCCTGAACTGTATAAGAAAAGAAGTTGAGCATGAACCCATCATTACTCTGCTTTCTGGTGTGGATGCAGTGTGACAAGATGTGTTGAGCTTCATCATGATGGACTGTATCTTGAACCATGAACTAAACAAACCCCTTCTTCATTAAGTTGGTTTTGTCAGAGTATCATATCACAACAATAGGAAAAGAGTATTACTATAACAATATTGTTATAGGTTAAATTATATCTCAGGGTGTATGTTCAAGTCATTGTCTCTGACTAAGAGAACATGACCTTATTTGATGGCTAGAGATAACATATAGGATGACTAATTATCCCTTGTAAACAGAATCCATATATAGAGAGGAAAACACCATGCAATAGGAGAGCAATGGGGATGACAAAGCCCATTGTACCTGCAGCTTCCATGGAAAGACAAGTTTGTATCCTGTCTTACAGAAGGCATGGCACAGTGAAAACTTAATTTTGAATTCCTGTATTTCCAATCTGTGAGAGTATGTGACAACTCCCAAGGGAAAGGATATAATATATATTTCCAGATGCATAGGAGACAACAGAAAACAAGTGCCAAACCCAGGAAATTGATTCTTTCTCTAGAAGTAAAAGTGGTTTATGAAAGCTGTGGTTATTATGTGCAGATATCACAGGTGTTCTGGAGTTATCACAATTGGCAAAGCCATTGGAACAGTTGAGACCAGTAATATGGTACACAAATCAAATTCTTAAAAAATTTTTTGTGGGGTTTTGTACTTTAAGATAGAAGGGGGCCATACTCTGGGAATCCTGGGTATGGACCTGGCCAGTATTCAAGAACCTAGCCATTACCAAGTGGTGGTGGTGCACACCATTAATCCCAGCCCTTGAGAGGCAGAGGCAGAGAGATGTCTCACTTTGAGAGTAGCCTGATCTACAGAATGAGTTCCAGGAGAGCCTGAGTTCCATAGAGAAACAGTGTGTCAAAAAGAAAGGAAGGGAGGGAGGGAAGGAGGGAGGGAGGGAGGAAAGGAAGGAAGGAAGTAGGCAAGGAGGGAGGGAGGGAGGGAGGGAGGGAGGGAGAAAGGACAATAAAAAGAGAGGGGAACTTTTAAGAGTTTGTAGATGGAGCTGCGGGCAGGCCTGCTTTTCATCCCACATGGGCTCCCTGCTAGCTATACACCTGAAATAACAACACACAAATAGTATTCTTTTAAACACTGCCTGGCCCGTTAGTTCTAGCCTCTTCTTGGCTAACTATTACATATTCGTTTAACTCATATAGTAATTTGTGTAGCACCACGAGGTGGTGACTTACTAGGAAGATTCTAGCCTACGTCCATCTTGGGTGGGAGCTTCATTGCATCTGCCCTGGAGAGGAGCGGCATGGCGTCTGGCTCACTTCCCTTCTTCCCAGCATTCTGTTCTGTCTACTCCACCTACCTAATTATCCGACCTATCAGACCAAACAGTTTTCTTTTTTGATTAACCAATGAAACAACAGATTGACAAATGACTTTTCCACATCAAGAGTTCCCTAATACCAGACTTATCTGTTGCTTAATAACTGGTATTTAAGAAGAATGTGACTTCAAATTCATGATAAAAATCTTCGGTGCAACTTTAATCCCAGCACTTGGGAGGCAGAGGCAGGTGGATCTCTGTGAGTTCAAGGCCAACACGGTCTACAAGAGCTAGTTCCAGGACAGGCACCAAAGCTACAGAGAAATCTTGCCCCCCCCAAAAAAAAACCCTTCTATATAACTGTTTTTTCCCATTATTTCCCCATTACACTTTATAATTGGTCCAAATACTGGTAGTGCTTGTACACTCTCACTGTTGGTCTCCCTGTGATCTTCATGAGGTATTTAAGACTGCTTAGCATGAAACCTGGTATGGTAGTACATGTCCTTAATATCAGCATTTGGGAGGGAGAAGTAGGAAGATCAGAAGTTCAAGGTCATCCTCAGCTACATAGAAACCTCAAGACCAGCATTGTCTACACAAGATCCTTATGTGATAGTCTTAATGTCAGCTTGATACAATCTAGAATCACGGGGGGAGAGAGGACTGAGGATGACTTGAGAGACTGTCTTAGCTACATCAATTGATGTTGGAAGACCTGCCCACTATGGGTTACACCAATCCCTGTGCTTGGGAATTTTGGACTATAGACTTGTAGAGATATGGCTAAGCACTAGCATGTACCCATTTTTTCATTTTCCCCACTTTCTTATATAGATGTGATAGGGCCAACTTCCTCAAGATTCTACCACATGATTTCCAGGCTATCATGGACTATAATAGAACTGTGAACTCTCTCTTTAAGTTGATGTTGTTGGAATATTTTATCCCAGTGACAGAAAAGAGACTAAGACAGCCTGTCTCAACACAGAATCTCTGAAGACCAATACCAGCTCTCACTGATGCCCTCTTAATCCCTTACTCTTCCTATAGTGGTCATTTCCCTGCCTTGATCATACAAATCATTCATTTCTGTGCTTGAAAACTCATCCTGGAGTTACATCTCTGGTGTTCCTACTGCTTGTTTGTACCCCCTTAATGCAACAAAAGGCATTTTAAGTCCAGCATCGTAAATATTTAGTTACTATCCTTGCTAGCTACAGATGGAAGTTCATGATCTATGTCCATAGGGCTATCTGTCTTGATCTGTACTGCTGTCCTGTTCAGCTAAATCCTTTCCTGTAAATACTACGTTGTTAGGTTGTTTCTGTGGTGCTAGTAGTGAAAGCCAGTGACTTGGACTTGATAGGCAAATGTTATACCACAGAGTAACACCTACAATTCAGGTCTATTATCCTATAAGACACAAATTAAAAGCATACCTGGCTTCTGAAAGCAGTAAATTATCCCAATGAAGCATTCTTGGATGGATCTCAGTGACAGAGCCTGTGTCTATATATGTAGGAGATCCTTGGTTTGATCTAGAACCACAAAAATACAACTTAAGGCTAACAATATACAGATCAATGAAAAAATGTGCACACAAGACTCTGGGTTCAACACCTAACATCACAGAAAATGCAAAACAGTAAATCTCATATTTATTTTAAAAAAAATCACAGCACTGGGACTCCACATCTGGCAGGACATTGAGAGGCTCTGTTTGCCTGCTCTTTAGTTAAGTGGTAAAAAGTAAAATAATTCAAAATCATGTATTTTTCTGGAAATGTTCATTTTCCCGTGTGTGTGTGTGTGTGTGTGTGTGTGTGTGTGTGTGTGTGTGTGTGTGTGTGTGTATCTGTTGAACCTGAGCAACCTTCAGGCCAGATTTATGTGGAGATGGTCATGGAGGACTCAGCTATAAATTAATGGCAGACCATTTACCTAGCACAGAGACGGCCCTATATGCCTGGCTGGAGGCCAGAAAAGGATGTCAGATCCGCTACAGCTGGAATTATAGACAGTTAAGTGCTGCTATGTGTGTGCTGAGAAGCAGACCTGGGTCCTCTAGAAGAGCAGTCCGCACTCCCAACCTCTGAGCCATTCCTCTAGCCCATAAGGAAATAATTTAAACATTACTTTTATCACACAAGGAAGGCCCCTGATCTAGATCCCGTGTTTGGTGAGAGCCAGTTTACCAACTGTTTCCACATTTTGGGTTTAGTTGGTCACTTATAGTGTTTTCACTGTCTCCTGGGGCTGGCAAGATGGTTCAGAGAGGAAAGACAATACCGCCATGCTTCATTCCCTGGGACCCAGGGGGAAGAAGGAGAAAACTGACTCCTACAAGGTGACCTCTGGTCTCCACATATGGGCCATGGAATGTCTCTCCCAACCCATTTGCACATATAAAATTGACTAATTTTTGTCAAAAATATTTATTCTTTGTCTTTCACATCCTGCATCCCGACCCCACCTGGCCCCCATTCCCTCACATCTGCCCTCTGTCCCTGCAACTCTCCCTCCAGAACATAATAAAACAAAATAAAGAAGGGGAAAAAAGGAAGAAAGGGAAAATCTTATCATGGAAGCTACAGTGTGACACACTGCGTCCCACAGTAAATCCCTCTATCCAGACAGCTTTACATGCAGGTGTTCATCACAAAGAATTGTTGGTTTGGTTACAGGTCCCTGGTCTCTGCTACACTGTTGAAGCTGGGCCCTCACTGGGACTCTTCTTGGACAGCACGTTGCTGCCCTGTGTCATGGAGATCCTGTAGCCCCGGGTCTTTCGGATTACCCCATAATTCCACCTGTGCTGCAGCAGATCACAGATGGGGTGCTGGGCCAACACTTAACCTTGGTTCTGGGCCTGGGTAGTCTCAGGGTTGGTAAGCTCACAAACTGTCCCGCATCTTCACCACCAGGGTGAGTTCTCCACTATTGCCCTGGCCAATACAAACCACCTAGCAGCCTTCCTACCCACAGCTCCGCTCTGCACATAGTCGCCACTCCTGAACAGAAACTAAGCACAGTGTTTGGGCGACCTCTTCTGGCAAACAGGTCTCCTTGCAGTTGTTCTGAGAAAATGAGGTGCAAAGCAAGCCTGGCAGCGCACCAGGAGTGGGTCCTTTTTTGTCAATTATCATTGGATGGTAGAAAAAAAAGTAAGAGAGCCCTACGCTGATTCTGAGGTGTCCGCTAACCTGAGCAGATCTCCAACATAATTCTGTGTTTCTTTCCACAGCCAAAGTCCCCAAAGGAGAACCGTGGGGGCTGCAGAGATGGCTCAGTGGTTAAGAGCCCCTAACTGCACTTGCACAGGGCCCAAGTTCCCATCACTCACATCAGGCCACTCAAAGTCATGTGAGATTTCAGCTCCAGGAGGATCTGGTGCCTGTACTCACATGCACACACACAAAAAAAACTAATATACATTAGTGTATGCATATAGAACTAATTTTCATATAATATATAAATAATTTTTATATAATATGTGCACTTTTATATATGTGTATATAAAATTTACACACACACACACATACAAAACTGTGGTCAGGGCAAAGCAGTGCCACTGGCTTGTGGACATACTTTGATGCCCTTGGAGAAAAGTATTGCCTCTATTTGCCCCCATCACCCCATGAGAGTCAAAAAGAAGATGAAAATGCTCAGTCCTCTGGTTTCGTAGGGTTTTTGCCTTGAACTGTGTAGAATGCTGGAGGAAATGGGCCGCAATTGGATGTTGGTGATGAGCAAGGAAGAACTGAAGCAACAGAAAACAAAAGCAAGAAACCACATCTCTCACCCACACCTCCACTCACCCACCCCCGCTGTCAGTAGTAACTCATAGATACAAGATTTGTGTTGTGTGAAGAACAGCATCTACATACCTGGTATGTTTGTGTGTACACACATGGACAGATGCATGTACATTTATATGGAAACCACAGGTTGACTATTATCTTTCTCAACTGATTAACACCTTATTTTTAAAGATTTTTCAATACTTCTTTAAATTATGTGTCGATGTGTGTGTCTGCCTATAGGAATGTACATGAGTTCAGGTGTCCAGAGGCACCAGAGGCTTCTATTCTGGTTTTATACACAGGCACTCAGATCATTCCAAGTGCAATTTGTGCTGTCTTCAGGTTCATTCTAAAACACATAGTGAGACATATTTGAAAGTATCGCATATATGCACATAGATATGTATCTTATGTATGCGTGCTATGTAAGATCTAATTATGTGATACAGAGGACACTGATGTCTCTGTACAAAGGTTATGCCTCGACGCAGATACATTGTGGCCTGCACACAGGTGCACTCTGAGCACTACCAGGACCACCATGAGGTCCAAAAAGGGCACTGTGAGTTCCAGGCAAGGCTCTATCAGCTCTGTTCTAGTTCACTCAGAGATCTATCCAGTCATGTACATGTGCACTCTGAGACGAACACAGGGTTCTGTGGTTTCTATGTTGGCTACTGTGAGCTGTGTGCATGGCATTATGCACTTCCTCAGAGTAGGCGTACTCTGTTCTACACAGGAGACTCAGTCTCTCGCTGATGCATTATGGGTGTAATACAGAGGGATATGAGCTCAGCACACCATTTATAAAGAAGACTATAAAGTCTGTTTTCACACTATGAATTTTATATAGACGACGACGGCCTCTAAGAAGTCCACCATGAGCTACATACAAGACATTACACATGCTACACAGCACATAGCCATGCACAGGTAAACAGTATGTACACAGGACATGAAAACGTCTATTGAAAAGTGGGTTAAGTCCAGAACCCCTGCTGATGGTGACTTTGCTCCAACACACTTCAGTTCAGAATTGAGACTGAGATAAATGTACTGGGTTTGTGGGCCAGCTTGGATGACAGGAACTGTCTGAACACTGGACTGAGCTCCCAAGGGCCTGTTGAAGAGTAGAAGGAATGAGAATATGAGCGAAGAGGTCAAGGCCATGAAGGGTTTATCCACTGAAACAGTTTACCTGAGCTAATGGGAGCTCACCAACTCCAGCTGGACTGGGAAGGAACGAGCATAGGACCAAAATGGTCCCTTTGAATGTGGTTGACAGCTGTATGACTGGGGCAGACTGAGGGGCCACTGGCAGTGGCACTGGGATTTATCTCTACTGCATGTACTGGCTTTTTGGGATCCTATTCTCTTTGGATGCATACTTTGCTAAGCCTAGATGTAGTAGGGAGGGCCTTGGACCTTCCACAAAGCAAATCCTGGTGTCACTGCCAGTGCCTTACCCTCTCTTAGGATTAGAAGAGGTGGAATGGGAGGGTGTGTAATGGGAATGGGAGAAGGGGAGGGAGTGGGAATTTGGATTGATATTTTTAAAAAAATAAAAATAAAAAAAGAAAGATGTCTTTACAGGTTTGCTATACCCAATTTAAATGGGCACTCTCTCAATTAAGGCTCTCTCCTCTGAGATGATTTTGGCTTGGTTAAGGGGACATAAAACTACACAACACATTGTTCAAGTTTACACCTGTTCATTGTTCCCGTGTTGTCATCTATGTGCCCTCTCCTGCTCATCAGTCCCACTTCCTATTCACCTGGGCTCCCTCCTACCAAGCATGACCCCTCTGTATCCCAGTCTGTTCCTTGGGCCCATCTTGTCCTACTGTGACTCTTACCCATGATCTATGTGTAGCAGGAATTCTAATTGTTATTAATAATAAAACCTGGAGTCAGCTATCATGGGGTAAAAGCTGAAGGATCAGAGAAGAGAGTAGCCAGCTATCAGAGAATTCTTTTGGGGGAGCATTCTTTTTGGGGATGGAGTTATATTACTTATTTTTCTTTATTTAAAAATTTTATTTTTTATTTTACATACCTACCCTTCTCCCACCACCCTGCCTCCACCCTTTCTCTATTTACCAGGAATGGTAAGTCCTCCCTTGGTGAGTCAACAAAGTCTGGCATACCAAGTTGAAGAAGGACCACCTCCCCCTCCAGCCCAACACGGCTGAGCAAAGTATCCCAAAAAGTCAGTTCATGTCTTGGAGATAGGTCTTGGTGCCACTGCCAGCCCCCTCCCCAACAGATCAAGTCACATTACTGTCACCACACTCAGAGGTTCTATTTCGGTCACATATAGGTTCCCCAGCTGTCAGTCCATAGTCCTTGAGCCCCCACTAGCTCTGATCAGCTGTCTCTGTGGTTTTTCCCATCATGCTCTTTGTTCTTATGACCCCTCCTCCCTCCCTTCAACTGAACTCTGGGAGACCAGCCCAGTGCTTGGCTGTAGGTCACTGCATCTGCTTCTATCAGATACTGGATGTGGGTTCTATGATCACAATTAGGTTAAGCAATATTCTGATTAAGGGGAAGGCCCATTCAGACACCCTCTCTATTATTCTTAGGAGTCTTAGCTGGGGTCATCTTTGTGGATTCTTGAAAATTTCTTTAGCACCTGGTTTCTCCCTAACTCATGATGGCTTCCTCTACCAAGATATCTTTTTCATTGCTCTCCCTGTCAACCCCTCCTGAAACTCAGTCTTCTTGATCCTCCATGTTCCTATTCCCCATCTCCTCGCTTCTACCCTCTCCCAGCTTACCTAGAAGATCTTAACTATTTTCCCTTCCTGGGGCCCTCCATGTGTGTCCCTCTTATGGTCCCCCTTTTTAACTAGCTTCTCTGAGGTTGTGGATTGTAGTCTGGTTATTCTATGCTTTGCATTCAATGTCCACTTATGAGTAAATACACAACATGGTCTGTGTTACTTCACTCGGGATGCTTTTTACTAGTTCCATCCATTTGCCTACAAATTTAAAGATGTCATTGTTTTGCTGTTTTGTTTTTTTTTTACTTTTTTTTTTATTGAGAAAAGGAAAAAAAAAAACAAGTTTCCACCTC
>NW_004949207.1:732787-736447 GCF_000317375.1 Microtus ochrogaster | reverse complement strand
GCAAACAAGGCGCCAACCCTGCTCTTTGCAGGCAGGCTATAGAAACAAAGGAACTCCCTCCCCTTGTTTGTTTTTTTTTTTTTTTAACCACTGAGAAATTCTCCATTGTGTAAAAAAAATGTGATTGGGGCCCAGTAGAACACAGAGTGGGATCAAAGAATGGGCAGATACTCTGAAGTCAAGATTTCAGAGGGGATGGGATCAGAGGGATGAAGAAAATGGGACAGAGAGTGTGGTTGTTTGAATAAGAAAAGCCCCCCCCCCATCGGCTGACATATTTGAACATTTGGGCTTCATTCGGTGGCACTGTTGAGGCAACTGTAAAAGGTGGAATCTTGATAGAAGATGTATGGACCTAAGGATGAACTTGGAGCATTTATGGCCTTGCTTCATTTCCAGATCACTCCCTCTGCTTTATTTTTGCTTTTGAAGATCAAACTATCAGTCAATATAAATTCTTTCGTAGCTTCCCAGAGCTAGTGAGGCCATGGACCTTAGAAAAGAATCTACTGCCACCACTTTTCTAGACCAGAATAATTCTTTACAACACTTTAGTTCTGAGCCTTCTACCCACAGAGAAGTGAGCTGCCACCCCTCATCTGAGACTCTTCTCTTTACACAAAATGGAGGCCATCACAGGAAACCACACCTGGGCTCAATGCAGAAATAAACCAATGAGTCGTGAGGATCCCAGCATCAATGGATGCAACTGCATCACAGCTCCTGAGTCTGTGATAAGATACCATTGTGGAAGCGAGGTTGTGAAAGCTAGAATACCAGAAAGTTTGCTCTGAAACAGTTTCTTCTAGAAATGGCTATAGAAACAAAACAGGAACAATGGCAGAATGGATGGATTTGGAATGTAGAAGGCACACAAAGAACTACAGGGAGCTAATGCCTGCTGAGAGAAGGAGAATTAGCCCCTCCCAGGGTTGAACCCCTTTATTCATTGACTAATGCACAGTAGTCAGCCCTGCAACCACACACCCACAAACAACAAAAATGTACTCATCAAGCTGTGTGTACATATATATTACAGTTTGTCTTAGGGTTTTTATTGTTGTGAAGAGACACCATGACCACGGCAACTCTTATAAAGGAAAATATTTCATTGTGTGGCTTTACGGTTTCAGAGGCTCAGTCCCTTGTCATGATGGTGGGATATTGCAGCATACAGGCAGACGTGGTGTTGGAGAGGCTGCTGAGAGTTCTACATATTGTGCAGGCAACAGGAAGTGGTCTGTCTCACTGGTGTGGCTTCAGTATATGAGACTTCAAAGCCCTCCTCCACAGTGACACACTTCTTCCAACAAGGACATTCCTATTCCAACAAAACCCACCTCCTAATAGTGACACTCCCTCAGAGCTTATGGGAGCCATGAGAATTCAGCCATGGGACCCCACAAGGGAAGAAATGGGGCACCACAGGAAAACTCCAACTGTGATCCTTACAAAACACGGACATGTGGGGTACACTAAGGTAATATTGAGGGACTGTCCTGCCACCTGGGAAGAAATGAGTTCCGTGTGTCCTTGTTCCCTGTTCTTGCCTTGGGGAGAACCATGTCCTTGAGGGAGTGTGGTATATATCTGGCCTCCACGTGCATGGGACCAGGGTGTCTTTCTTGGGTTAGGGTAAGGACAGCCCTGTGATTCTGGGGAATGTCCTGTGAACAAGAAGTGGCTTTTCTGTCCTTTTCTCTTTGGTGTTCTTGTATGCCACCTGTCTGCATGTTCATCTCTTTCCCTTGTCTGTGGAAATTTTCTCCTATGCTTTTTACTAAACATATTTTGGCAGGAAAGATTCTTCTCATTCTTCTATTCCCATAATTCATAGTTGCATATTTTTCATGATTACCCAAAGAACTCACATGTTCCCTTTATACTAAAAAAAAAAAAGCTTAAATGAATTTCACAGAACTTTTATTTGAATGATTAAATTTCTCTTGTTCTGCCACAGTTTTCCATACAACACATTCTAATTTTGTGGCTTTTACTGTACTTTTAGTTTGGCTTATGTATTTTTTATTTCTAGGGTTGTTTATTTCTCTAGATTCTAGGATCGTTTTATTTTTAGGTCTGTTTTCTCTGCTTCCTTCCCCTTCAACCCTCTCCCATGGTCCCCATGTTCCCAATTTACTCAGGAGATCTTGTCTTTTTCTACTTCCCATGTAGATTAGATCCATGTATGACTCTCTTAGGGTCCTCATTGTTGTCTAGGTTCTCTGGGATTGTGATTTTTAAGCTGGTTTTCTTGCTTTATGTTTAAAAACCACTTATGAGTGAGTACAAATAATAATTGTCTTTCTGGGTCTGGGTTACCTCACTCAAAATGATGTTTTCTAGCTTCATGCATTTTCCTGCAAAATTCAAGATGTTGTTATTTTTTCTGCTGTGTAGTACTCCATTGTGTAAATGTACCACATTTTCCTTATCCATTCTTAGGTCAATTTAGGTTGTTTCTAGGTTCTAGCTATGACAAACAATGGTGCTATGAACATAGTTGAGCACATATCTTTGTGGTACGATTTAGCATCCTTTGGATATATACCCAAAAGTGGTATTGCTGGATCTTGAGGAAAGTTGAACCCCCCATCAGACAGAGGTCTGATCTCTAAAATATACAAAGAATGCAAAAAAATGGGCATCAAATATACACATAATCCAATAAAAAATGGAGTACAGACCTAAACAGAGGAATCTCAAGTGGCTGAAAGACACTTAAGGAAATGCTCAACATCCTTAGTCATGAGAGAAATGCAAATCAAAAGAACTCTGAGATTCAATCTTACACCTCTAAGAATGGCCAAGATCAAAAATACTGATGACAACTTATGCTAGAGAGGTTGTGGGAAAAGGGGAACACTTCTGCATTGCTGGTGGGAATGCAAGCTGGTACAACCCCATTGGATGTCAGTGTGGCGATTTCTCAGAAAATTAGGAAACAACCTTCCTCAGGACCCAGTAATACCACTTTTGGGTATATATCCAAAGGATGCTCAATCGTACCACAAACACATGTGCTCATCTATATTCACAGTAGCATTGTTTGTCATAGCCAGAACCTGGAAACAACCTAAATGCCCCTTGACCTAAGAATGGATAAGGAAAATGTGGTACATTTACATAATGGAGTACTACATAGCAGAAAAAGTAACGACATCTTGAATTTTGCAGGAAAATGGATGGAGCTAGAAAACATCATTTTGAGTGAGGTAACCCAGACACAGAAAGACAATGAGCATGTGTACTCACTCATAGGTGGTTTTTAAACATAAAGCAAAGGAAACCAGCCTACAAACCACAGTCCCAGAGAACTTAGACAACATGGAGGACACTCACATAGATCTAATCTACATGGGAAGTAGAAAAAAAACACAATCTCCTGAGTAAATTGGGAGCATTGGGACCTTGGGGGAGGGCTGAAGGGGGAGGATAGAGGCAGGGAGAGGAGCAGAGAAAAATGTAGAGCTCAATAAAAATCAATAAAAAGGAAAGTAAATAAAGACAAAAATGCCACAGCGCAGCAAACAAAACAAAGCCAACAACCTACACATGACATTGAGACTGCCACCAGGAAGATGGCAATATCCTGAATAGTTTCAAATTCCTATTGAAAGACCATCAGCTGAGGCGGACGGAACCCGGTCGCGGAGGCGG
>NW_004949207.1:689848-727573 GCF_000317375.1 Microtus ochrogaster | reverse complement strand
CCTGGATGGAGGTGGGGGTTCCTTGGACTTCCCACAGGGCAGGGAACCCTGATTGCTCTTCGGGCTGAGGAGGGAGGGGGACTTGATTGGGGGAGGGGGATGGAAATGGGAGGTGGTGGCGGGGAAGAGATGGAAATCTTTAATAAATAAATAAAAAAAGAAAGAAAAAAAGAATGGATAAAGAAAGTGTGGTGCATTTGCACAATGGAGTACTCAGCAGTGAAAACAGTGACATCTTGAAGTTTGCACCAAATGGATGGAACTAGAAAAAAATCATCCTGAGTGAGGTAACCCAGACCCAAAAAGATAAGCATGGAATGTGATCACTTGTAAGTAGATATTAGATGTAAAGAAAAGGATGATGAGCCCATAGTCCCTGAATCCAGAGAAGCTAGGCAAAAAGGAGAACCCTAAGAGAAACATATATAGATCCCCTGGGAAGGGGAAATACACAAGATCTCCTGAGAAAATTGGGAACATTGGGGGAGAAGAGAGGATGAAGGGGAAGAGGAGGGGAGAAAAGGAGGGGAAGAATAACTTGAGGGAACAGGATGGTTGAGATGGGGAAGGACAGAGGTGGAGAGCAAGGAAAGAGACATCTTGATTGAGGGAGCCACTATGGAGCTAGTAAGAAACCTGACTCTAGAGAAATTCCCAGGAATCCACAAGGATGACCCCAGTTAAGACCCTAAGCAATGGTGGAGAGGTGCCTGAACTGGCCTTGACCTGTAGTGATATTGATGAATAAATATCTTAAATATCATCATAGAACCTTCATTCAGCAACTGATGGAAGCAGATGCAGAGATCCACGGTGGAGCACTGGGCTGAGCTCCCAAAGGCCAGTTGAAGAGCAAAGAGGTCAAGACCATGATGGGGACACCCACTGCCTGAGCTAATGAGAGCTCACCAGTCTGACACCAGTTGAAACAGCATAGGATCAAACTAGGCCCTCTGAACGTGGTTGACAGTTGTATGGCTGGGGAAGACTGTGGGGCCACTGGCAGTGGCACCAGGATTTATCCCTACTGCTTATACTGGCTTTTTGGGAACCTATTTTCTTTAGATGGATACCTTGCCTAGCCTAGATGTAGTAGAGAGGGCCTTGGACTTTCCACAAAGCAAAGTGCCTATCCTCGCTTAGGATTAGAGGGGGTGGTGTGGGAAGGTGTGTGGAGGGAGTGGGAGGAAAAGAGGAGGTGGGAATTTAGATTGGTATTTTTTTTATTAAAAAATGAGGGGGGAGAATCTTAGCCCACTGGCTCAGATAGATTTTCTCATGTGCGTGGCAAATAACACCAAGTAAACATTTTAAAGTATGAATAAACCTAAGAAAAAAAGAAATGGACAATTTTCTTGATAGATATCACTTACCAAAGTTAAATCAAGATCAGATAAATTATTTAAATAGCCCTATAACCCCTAGTGAATTATCAGATAAATGATTTAAATAGCTCTATAGCCCCTAGTGAAATAGAAGCAGTCATTAGAAGTTTCCTAACCCTCCCCCCCAAAAAAAGCCCAGAGTCGGATTGTAATCCTACCAGACTTTGAGAGAAGAGTTAATGCCAATACTCCTCAAATTATTCCAAAACATAGAAACAGAAGGAATACTGCCCAATTCATTTTATGAGGTCACAGTTTCTCTGATACCCAAACCACATAAAAACTCAACAAAAAAAGAGAGAAAGAGAGAATTACAGACCAATTTTCCTCATAGACATAAATGCAAAAATACTCAATAAAATACTTGTAAACTGAATCCAAGAACACATCAAAAAGATCATCCACCATGATCAAGTAGACTTCACACCAGAAATGCATGGGTGGTTCAATGTACAAAAATCAGTAAATGTAATCCACCATATAAACAAACTGAAAAAAAACACATAATTACCTCACAAGATGCAGTAAAGGCCTTTCATAAAACCAAACATCCATTTATGATAAAAGTATTGAAGAGAGTAGGGATACAAGGGATATACCTAAACATAATAAAGGCAACCTACAGCAAGCCTATAGCTAACATCAAATTAAATGGAGAGAACTCAAAGCAATTTCACTGAAATCAGGAACAAGACAAAGCTGTTCACTCTCTATATATGCATTCAAAATAGTACTTCAAGTTCTAGCTAGAGCAACAAGACTACTGACGGAGGTCAAGGGTACACAGATTAGAAAGGAAGAATCAAAGTATCCTTATCTGAAGATGACATGTTGGAATACATAAGTTGTCCTAAGAATGTTACCAGGGAACGTCTACAGTTGATAAACACTTTCTGCAGTGTATCTGGAATCAAGATTAACTTTTTAAAAAATAGCTGTTCTGTGTACAAATGACAAGAAACTTTTCAAGAAATCAGGGAAACTATACCTTTCACAATAAACTAAAATAATAAAAAATATCTTGAGATAACTCAAACCAAGCAAGTAAAAGTCTTGTATGACAAAAACTTCAGTCTTTGAAGAAAGATTGAAGAAGATAATCAGATGGAAAAATCTATGTTTGTGGATTGGTAGGGTTAATATAGTAAAAATGACCATCAGACCAGAAATACTCTATAGAATTAATAAAATCCCCATCAAAATGCCAACACAAATGTCAGGCAGTGGTGGAGCACATCTTTAATCCCAGTAGTCAGGTGGCAAAGGCAAAGGTGAGTTTGAGGTCAACCTGGTGTACAGAGCTAGTTCCAGGACAGCTAGGGTTGTTATACAGAAAAACCCTGTCTGGAAAAAAAAATCCAACACAATGCAATTCTTTACAGACCTTGAAAGAACAACACTCAACTTCATAAGGAAAAATAAAAAACCAGGATAGCTAAAAACAATCCTAAACAATTGAAGAACTGATGGAGGTCATTTGTGGCTATCCTACAGAGCTATAGACATACTATAATAAGCCTGGTATTGTCATAGAGACAGACACACTGATCAATGGAACTGAATGGAAGATCCAAACATAAATTCACATGCCTATGAACACCTGATATTTGATAAAGAAGCCAGAAATACACACTGGAAAAAGAAAGCATCTTCAACAAATGGTGCTGGTCAAACTAGGTATCTGCATATAGAAGAATGCAAACAGATCCATATCCATCACCCTAACAAAGAACTCAAGCCAAAGTGGATCAAAGACCTCAACATAAAACCAGAAAAATGGAACCTGGTGAAAGAGAGTGTGGGGAATAGTCTTAAACTCACTGACACAAGAGACAACTTCCTGGGCAGAACACTGATAGTACCAGTGCTAAAATCAACAATTAATAAATGGGACCTTAGGAAACCAAAAAGAACCTGAAAGGCAAAGGACATGTCAATAGGATAAAACAGCAGCCTACAAAATGGGAAGAGATCTTCACCAACTCCACATCCAATAAAGGACTAATATCCAAAATGTATAAAGAATTCAAGGAACTAAATATCAAGAAAACAAAGAATCCAATTAAAAACAGAGAATTAAAAAAAACCAGAGAATTCTCAACAGAGGAATCTAAATGACTGTGAAACACTTAAAGAAATATTCAATATCCTTAACCATCAGGGAAATGCAAATCAAAATGACTCTGAGATTCCCTTTTACACTTGTCAAAATGGCTTACACCTGTCAGAATGGCTGATCAATAACACAGGTGACAGCTCATGCTGGCAAGGATGTGGAACAAGGGAAACACTCCTCCATTGCTGGTGGCAGCACAAACTTGTACAATCACCTGGAAACCAATATGGCAGTTCTCCAGAAATTTGGGAACTGATCTACCTCATCTATAGCACTCTTGGACATATAACCAAAGGATGCTAAATCCTACCATAAGGATACTTGTTCAACTATGTTCATTACAACTTTATTCATAATAGTCAGAAATTGGAAACACCCTAGGTGTCCCTCAACCAAAGAATGGATAAAGAAAATGTGGTGCATTTACACAAGCAGTTTTAAAAAAAATGACATGAAATTTGCAGGTCAATGGATGGAACTAGAAAAAAAAACATCCTAAGATAATCCAGACTCAGAAAGATAAATACAGTAAATATTCATTTCTAAGTGGATATTAGCCATGAAGTAAATGATAAACAAGCTACAATCTGTAGACAAAGAGACATTCAGTAAAGAGAAGGGTCTAAGAGAGGTGCATGGATCTCCCTGGGAAGAGGAAATAGATTTTACAAACAGACTGGGGGCATGTGGGGACAGGAACAGACAGGAGCCCCTATGGGAGTTGGGGGGCTAGGTTGGCAGGGAGAGTTGGGGTGAAAAGAGTGTAGGGAGAGACAGCTGCAACTCAGGGGCATTTAGGGGATGGTGTGGAAACCTAGTGCAGGAGCAACTTCCTGGAACTTAGGAAGGTGATCCTCCTGATGACTTCTAGTAGCAGGGGATATGGAAGCTCAGCTGGCCATCTCTCACAGCCAGGGAAGGCTTCCAGAGTGGGACTGGACTGTATTCAACTGAATCGTTGGCCAAGAGGTTTCATGTAAATCCCCAAACAACTTAGGCTGTTGCCAAGACAAAGGGTTACTCCCCACAAACTGACAGTAAGGCTCCATTGCCGATGTCAACACCCACACAATTCATCAGATGTGGGAAAATTAAGCAGGGACTGACATGGAGCCTCCCCGAGCCACCACCAGGTTCTAGTCCCTTTGGTGCAGAAAGCTCCTTTGTAAACTACAGAAAGAGAAACCTGACACCAACCCAACCACAAACCTTTGACCTACAATTGGTCACCTCTAAAAATATACTAGGGAAATGGTGGCACAGAAATGTGGAAGTACCAACCAATGTGTGATTTGATTTAAGGTCCACTCCATAAGAAGAAAACCATCCCCGGCACTTCTTGGGTAACTAAGGACCAGAGACGAGATACCTAGGGTAAAACCAAACACTACTCATTTTTTAAAAAATCAATAAAATGATTCTTGATGATATTCTGCTATCCTCTATAGATCACTGCCTTATCCAGTCATCATCAAAGAGGCTTCCAACAGCAGCAGATAGGAACAGATACAGAGACTCACAGCCACACCTTATGTAGGAAAAGTCTAAATGAGTCTAAGGCTCTCCTCTCAGAGCTCAGGGAATCCTGTTGGGGAGACAGAAAGATTCTAAGAGCTGGGGGGATGGAGGACACCAAGAGAACACAGCCCTCTGGGTCAACTAAGCTAGGTGCATGTGAGCTCACAGAGCTTGAAGCAGCAAGAACAGGCCTACATGGGCCAGCACTAGTCCTTTGTGTTTATATTATGGCTACTAGCTTAGTATTATTATGGGGCTCCTGACTCTGAGAACAAGTGGGTCTCTGACTCTTGAGACTCCTTTCTTCCTGATGAGTTCCTGTGTCCAACTTTGATATGATTTTCCTTTCTCATTTTCCAGCTTTTTATTAAGAATTTCTTAATATGATCTTTTCTCATTTTACATAGCTATCCCCATCCCCATACCCTCACTTCCTCCCACCCCACCCTTTCTCTAACCTGCTCCTTCACCCACTCCTCAAAAATGGTAAGGCTTCCTATGGGGAGTTGACAAAGTCTGACATTTCATTTGAAGGCAAGACCAAAGCCCTCCACCCTATTTCTAGGCTGAGAACCTTGTCCCTCCAAAGAGAATGTGCTTCCAGACAATGATTCAAACACTAGGATAAATCCTGGTCCCACTGCCAGTGGCCCCACAGACGACTGCCCAAGCCTCACAAATGTGCCCCACATTCAGTGGGCCTAGTTTGGTCCTATGCAGGTTCCCCTGCTATCAGTCCAGAGTCAGTGAGCTCTCACTAGCTCAGGTCAGCTGTTTCAGTGGGAATTCCCATCATGGTCTTGACCCCTTTGCTCATATTATCACTCCTCCCTCTCTTGGACTGGTCTCTGGTAGCTCGGCCCAGCGTTTCATTCTAGATCTCTGTATCTGCTTCCATCAGTTGCTGGATGAAGGTTCTATGATGACAATTAAGGTAGTCATTAATTTGATTACAGGGGAAGGCCAGTGTAGGCATCCTCTCCACTGTTGCTTAGGGTCTTAGCTGGGGTCATCCTTGTGGATTCCTGGGAATTTCCCCAGAGTCATGTTTCTCGCTAACTCTTTAATTGCTCCCTCAAACAAGACATCTCTTTCCTTTCTCTCCCACTCTGTCCTACTGTATTCTATTTCATTCTGTTCACTTGTTGATTTTTAGAGGCCTGTTCTTTTCTAATGAAAGACAGAAACAGAGTTAATCTAGAGGGGAGTAGGAACTGGGAGGAGTAGAAGAAGAAACTATTGTATAAGAAAAGACTGTATTTTCATTAAAGAAGAAAATTCAAAACAGCAACAATAAAAACTGAAACAAGCATCGATCCTCTACAATTGTGAAGAATAAATCTACGGTTTATGAACAACAGCAAAATAATGTTTTACCACAGTATAATTATCTCCCTACCTTTTCCAAACTATGTTAAGATGGAAATAAAAGATTCAAAAAGGTAAAATCATGAAGAACAAGGGAAAATGTTAAGGACATAAGACTTTTCAACATACTATTGAAAAGCAAAGTGACAAAGATAAACTAAGGGAGACAACACTCTATAAGGGCTGATACAGGGAGGCGTACATTAGAAACTGGCCAACAGTCTTGAGAAAGGAGATCCCAGGAACACCCATACCAGGGGCTAAGGGCACAGCCCAGTAGTAGAGTTCTCTTGCCTAGAGTGAGTGGTTTCATTTCCAGCATTGTGAAAACAAACAAGCCAAACATCCAACTACTTAGAAATAACAGGCATGACCGAGGGAAGTGTAATGTGTGGGTCTTAAAGGATTGGGGATTGGAGGCTACGCAGGCTCAGGGAGTAGGGCACACATTGCTCTCATAGACCACCTGAGTTCGACTCCCCAGCTCTCTTGTGGAGAGGCTCACAACATCCATAACTCTAGTTCCAGAGGATCTAACACTCTCAGTTGGCCTCTCTTGGCACTTGCATTCACACACACACACACACACACACACACACACACACACACACTCAGATATACATCTACATAGAATTTTTTTAAAAAACATTGAGGATTGTACTGCACATAAAGGTTCATGCTATGGACCAGTGGTCCTCAACCTCCCTAATGCTGTGACTCCTTAAAACAGTTCCTCATGTTGTGGTGACGCCCCAAACCATATTATTTCATTGCTGCATCATAACTGTAATTTTGCTACTCTTATGAGTTGCATTATAAATATCATACCTGATGTGGATCCCTTGTGGGGTTAGAGAGCCACAAGTTGAGAACTGCTGATTTATTATTTCCAAACAGGTAAATGTTGTGGAAAGCAACAATAGTAATGTGTGTAGAGTGAATGATTGTAGTCACCCCTGCACTGAGCTTATGGCTAAAATTATATGTTTCTTTTATACACTCTTATGTATTCAATGAATGTGAACATGTGGCTCTGTTAATTCAAGGGTGTGTGTGTGTGTGTGTGTGTGTGTGTGTGTGTGTGTGTGTGTGTGAAAATGCATGAATGTTCACATTTGTTCATGTTCTTGTAGAGGCTAGAGGGCACCTTTGGGTGGCATCCACCTTAGGTTTTAAGACAGGATCTCTCAATGGCTTCACATTTGTCAAGAAGACTAGGTGTATGACCAGTGAGGTCCAGGGATCTGCCTGTCTCTACCTCCTCAGTACTGGGATCATAACTCACTCAGCTCTGTTTGGTATGGAACTCAATAGATACACCAGGCTGGCTTTGAACTCACAGAGGTCCACCCTCTTCTGCCTATAAGGCTAAGATTAAAGGCCACACCCAGTTCACCCGGCTAATATATGGACACTAGGAATCAACTTGTTTCTATGATTTGAGCTACAAGCATTCTATGGACTGAGACATCTCTGCATTAAACACATTCACAACAAAAGCAACTATATATCTATGACTTCATTATCTGTGGTCAAATGAAAATCTGAGCACTCAGCCAGGACAGGTGGAGAACGTGTGTTTGAGCTTCCTCCCCCAGAGTCTCAGGCATGTGTTTCCCTCTCTGTGTGAACTTCTAACAGCTGCTCCCCATCCCCCTCCCACAGAGGAGACAAGATGTGACCCTCCTCCCATCCCTCCTCATCCAGGGAGGATCTGCTCACTCCTCATCTCTCCCCAGAAGTCAGCACCACCATGCAGAGCCCCTCCATCGTCACCTCTGCAGTCACCACGGCTGGCCTGGAGGACACAGAGGGCCAGAGGAATCCTTCTCTTGTGAACCTGGGAGCCACGGTCGGGGGGGGGGGTGGCCACGGCTGTGCTCATAACCCCTGTCTGTGTGATGCTGATCTTCCTCTGGTGGAAGAAAAGGTGAGTGGTCCAGGACAGGCCCTTCTCTGGGCTTCCCCACTGAGTTTGCAGCTGTGGAAGATGGAGAAGGATGAGCTAGTGTAGGGAAGAGCCCAGAGAACACAAGGACAGAAAGGAGGCTGAGCTAAAACAGCACTGAATCTGTGCCTACTTCCTTAGAGTCTCAGCTGGAGAGCTGGTGCACGCCTTTAATCCCAGCACTCCGGAGCAGAGGCAAGCATATCTCTGTGAGTTTGAGGCCAGCCTGGTCTACAAGAGAAAGCTCCAGGACAGGCTCCAAAGCTACAGAGAAACCTTGTCTCAAAAAACCAAAAAAAAAAAAAATTTCAGCTGGAAATTAGAGGATCAAGTGCAGATGAACACAGCCTGCTCCTAAGGAATTGAAGGGGCATACGGGATCCCCAGGGCTAACTGCTCATTTAGAAAAGGCTGTGGCTGCTAAACAGATTCTGAGGTAGACCAGCATTCAGAGAAAACATGTCACAGGAAGTGAAACCCGTGAAGAGAGACACTGTTTGAGTTGGGCATATGGTATTAAAGCAGAAATTAAAAATAGTATTTAACTCACAAGTGAGAAGAAAATGTCTAAGAAGAAACTATACTAAAAGAGGCAAAAAACCATTTTGAACCCTAAAACCAAACCACTGCTGAAAGAAATTTCAGAACAGCTGGAAAGATGGTATAGTGGGTAATGAGTTGCCCCACAAACACAAGAACATTAATTCCAACTTCAGGATCCACTTAAAAAGTTGACCAACTTGGCAGATACTTGGACAGACAGAGACACTAGGGCCCCAGCCCTGTCTCAAAAGTGTAGATGGACATCACCTGGAGATGCTACCTAAGGGTGTCCTCTGCCATCCACATGGGTGTGCACACATGCAAATGTAAACATATACAGACACACTGCCAGAAAATAAATTTAGGGAAATACTAAAATATATAAGAACATTTGCATAAATTTTATACAAATAAAATACACTACAAAACACTCTAAAATTCACTGCATTTCCTATTCAAATCCCAATGTGTTTTTGTAAAGAGAAATGATTTGTCTTCTAAAATTCAAAAGATTGTAAGAAACAATCATGGGGACAGAGTAGGGGACACCCGAATCCCAGCATTGGGAAGTACAGAGAGGGGAATCAAGAGAACAAGGTCGTCTGGAGTTACATAGAAAGTTGAAGGCCAGCCTGGGCTCATTGAGACCTTGTGCGCACACAGAACAAGAGTCAAGTGTGGACTGGGTGCAGAGCAGACTTAAATCCGTGCTGAGTAAAAGACCACAGGGCAGGAGCAGAGATGAGGACACAGTGGAGTGCACCGGATAACGCAGTAATAAAGTGTGAAGACATAGTTAGTGGTTTTCAGAGGGCTCAGCCCTCCATAGGAGAGAAAAGGAACCAAGAATTGTGAGAGCAACGACTGGGAAGCAGCAGATCTGACTGAGATTCTGATCCTGAGTCTAAATCTGCAGGGTGCAGCAGCCTCACTCACAGGAAAGCCAGGGAGCCAGGTTCCAGGGAGACACAAGGGAGGCCTGGTGAGTGCAGAGCAGGGAGAGCAGGGAAGGGACATGAGTTCAAGGCAGGGGAAGGAAGCAAAGGGAGAAGGATGTGGACAAGGGGCAGTGGACAGGAGAGCTGTCCTCTGATTGGCTGTGCTGTGCAGAAGGACAGCTGAGGACAGACCTCAGGTCCTGGTGACTCTCAGACCTTTCCCTGATTGGCTGCTACAGAGCTGTTTGCTGCCTGGGCCCCCAATGATGTCAGAACAGAGACAATAACTGAGAGACTTGGCTGCTGGACTGACATTGTTTCTTCTGTTACAGACTAAACTGAAAACCGTAGCCAGGTGACTGCAAGAAACAGGCAAGGGGCTGGTTAGTGGTTTGAATAAGAATGGATCCCATAGACTCAAGGATTTGCATGTTTTGTCACCAGGGAATTGCACATAGGGTATATGGCCTTGTTGGAGTTTTGGGGACTTGGTGGAAGGATTAGGTCACTGGGGGTTGGATTTGTATTTCAAATGCTCAAACAAGGACCAGTGTCTCTCCCCCTGCTGCCTGCAGATCCAGACATAGAACAATCACATCTTCCTGCCCTTCACGGAACTGATGACACCTTGTCATGGGGAATGGTGGGATGACGCTCAAACAGAAGCTGTCCTGAGGTCATCACAGTTTCTGCCCCACTTCTCATGTTTCTACCTCGGTCACAGTCTAAGTGTGGCCACTCTCAGAGATGTCCCAGGCAGTCTGGCGTGAGTGACACATTGCTGCTCTGACCCTTCTTTGCAAAATGAGTACACAGAATGTTCTGGAATGAAAAGAACTAGAGAGAGTCATCGATAGAGATTCCTGGAAGGTGTCACCTGTCCCTGGCCTTTAGGTCAGGCTGAGTGATATCCTGCAGCCAGGACTATGTCACTGTGTAGAGCGGAAGCCCTCAAGGACTTAGGGTGACTGGAATCCCTTCAGATATGCCATTCAATGATGGCATGACCTGAGCCATGTGGGTGGGAGGACAACAAGGCTCTTGCAGAAACAGGATATGCTTTAGAATCCATGTCTAGGGACAGGGGTGTCACGTGGAATCCTAATCCATTGTGAACTGGGCAGCAGGGGGCAGGCCAGGGCAGTGAGCATTCAGTACCCCTTGCTGTATCCTGAGAATTTAAATGGGCTGATAAAGAACAGGAAGGGTCAAAGAGCAGAAAAAGGGACCATGTTCTAGAGTTGGGTTCTAAGGGAACATCCATTCCAAAACTTTCATATACAGCATCTCTTAACTGACCATGGTCAGAAAAATGGGTCAGCTTTTCTCTCCCCGAAAGAGCATGTGCTGGTCCAGGCAGGCTCTTCCTTAGCACGAGAGAGAAGCAGACACACACAGAGAGCCAGCAAGATAGGAGATGGAATGAGAGAGTGGGAAGGGGAGGCAGTGATAAGGAGATTGTGGGGTCTGACCCCACCTCACTCACTCACATCATAAGGCCCTGGGGATGTGTGTCACTTTATAGTAATTCTCTCCTGAGAATGAGGAGCACAGGCAGATATCAGGCAGGAGACGGAAGAGACCGCATGGCACATATGAAGGATTGGACAGACAGGAGGTCGAGGTGGGAGAGAGGAGAGTTCAGCACGGTGAGGTCAAGGCTGCATCTTTCAGTCAAACATGGGGGTGAGGCTTAAGAGCAAGGCCATCTTGTCAGTGACCACAAGGGCAGATCTTCTGCAACATGAGAAAGAAGCCAGAATGATAAAGGAAGTTGCTGGTCACAAAGAGGTGGAGGTGGGGAGGTCCTGTCCCCATACAGTCCTCCACATGAGAAGGCCTCGGGAAGTGTGGGTCATTTTACTGATTCTCTCCTGACTCCTGAGCACCTCAGGGTCCCTCCACGGGGCCTCCTCTCCTTCCTGATGGCTCTGCTGGTCCCATTCCCTGGAGGGAATCAGACCATGGAATGGATCCTGCTTCTGCTGCTGCCAGCAGCATGCCTGCAAGCTGGTGAGTGTGGGAACCTTGTTATCAGAGACTCTGCCTTACAAACAGGATGGACCAGCAGGTCTGGGTAGACTAGCCTGGCATGTGGACAGGTGACTGATCTAGGAGCCAGCCAGTCCTCTCTACCCCAAGAGAGAGCTCATCCCTCAGAGTGGGTCCAACCCAAGCCTTCCCTGTCTTTCCTGTCCCACCAGCCATAGGACAGTCCTGCCTTGCTTCCCACACTTGCCTGTGGGTGAAGGGAGGGTCAGAAATTCTGGCTGTCATTTCCTTCCCCTGCAGAGGCTTCAGATTCTCCTTCTCCTTCCAGGTAACTCAGGAAGATCCAACAGAGAAAGACCTTTAGGGGTCCAACAACCAGCACGCCTCTCTGGTGTCCAGGGCGGCTCCATCGAGATCCCCTTCTCCTTCTCCTTCTCCTTCCCCTGGGAGTTGGCAAAAGATCCACAGATGAGGATTCTCTGGAGATGGCAGCACTACCATGGTGAATTTATCTACAACTCCTCCTCGGGTTTCATCCATGAGCATTTCAAGGACCGGCTCATCCTGAACTGGACACAGCCTCAGACATCCGGAGTCCTCAGAATCCTGGACTTGAAGGAGAAGGACCAGACAGTGTACTTCTGCCAAGTTTGTCTAAACACGAAAGATGGCATACAGGAGTGGCAGTCAACTGATGGAACCCAACTCACCATTACCCGCGGTGAGCCACCAGGGTTCTGGCTTTGCTGTATCTGTGCTCTTTGTCCCATGAATGTCACCTCACGCTACACAAGTTTGAGCTTTCTTTGATATTCCTTTTGCTTGGCTCTGCCCAGGGCTGACAACAGGGTCTTCCCCCTTAGATGTGACAAGTCTGACATCCTCTGCTCAGGTACAACCACACCCCACACTAGGATTCATCATGGGCCCCACAGCTTATGTTATTTAACACCTTTCTGGCTCAAACTAACACTGTGGTCCAGGCCACTTCCCCCTTCCCTCTTCCCCACGACCATGAGGAGAGTTAACTTTTTTTTTTCTAAGTGAAAGCTCATGATTTTATTGTCTTCATAACAAGGTCAGCTTAGAACTGGATCACTTGGCCCTTTCTCTTCTTATCACCACCCAGTTCAAAATGCTTCATCTCTTAACAGCCAGCATCCTCTTAGATCTGCAGTCGGGCTCCACACATTCCAGTCTCAGCACAATCTTCTTTGTAGTTTTTGCCTTTTTGCGGAAAATAGGCTTAGTCTGCCCACCATAGCCACTCTGTTTCCTGTCATAATACCGCTTTCCCTGGGCATACAAAGAATCTTTGCCCTTCTTGTACTGGGTCACTTTGTGGGGTTGGTGCTTGCCACATTTCTTGCAGAATGTCCGGCGGGTCTTAGGAACGTTCACCATGTTGGCGGGTGCGATATTGGCACAGAAAGAAAACGTGTGTTAACATTTTTAGGATGTAGCTGACTCACTTGGTCCTGTGGCAGGGCTCCAATTAGTCCCTTTATGGAGCATCTCCACACAGCTCCAACTTAAGGCCAGAGCAAACAGTAGGAGACCATTGGGTGTCTTGGTGCTCGAATATCCAACTGTAAACTGCCACTTAACATCACAGTCCCCATTTCCCCTCCTAGCTCACCAGGACACACCCCTCACCTCTCCCTACCCACTGGTCTCCTCTTTATTTCCCAACTTTTTTCCCTTCCTTGCCCTCACCTCTCCCCAAAATACCAAAGGTTCCTCAAAATGATGTCTCTGTTTTCATGATGTGGCTGTTCAGTCTTCTGATCCCTGCTTCTCCTCTGAAGCAGAAGTAACTGCAAGCCCAAGCCCTGGGAGAACTAAGGACCAGCCTTGTCACTGTGTGGTCCTAGAGATGGCCCTAAAGGAGCTGAGGGAGTCTGTGTGTGTGGTTGTTGATCGCAGCCTTGCTCCATGGCTTTTTTCTTACATACATATTTATTTGGTTGGTTGGTTGTTTACATTTGTTTTTTACAACACAGGGTCTCACCCTTTAGCCCTGGCTGTCCCAAAACTCACTATGTAAACTAGGCTGCCTTTGATGATACAGAAATCGCCTGCCTTTGTACCCCATGTGCGGAGATTTGAGTCATGTGCCACCATATCCAGCAGTAGCTGTTGACTGGACTAGAGCCAACCAGTGAGAGGAGGCCCACAGACAGCTCTTGTGCGTTCTCTACGACTGCCACGTTGACGCGGTGTCACAAGAAACAGCAGTTTCCAGGGCTCAGGGAAAGGAGAAAAAGGAGCTGTTTCTATGATAGAGAGCAGAGGTTCTCAACTTTCCTAATTGTGACATTTGAATACAGTTCCTCGTGTTGTGGTGACCCCAACCACACATTTATTTTGTTGGCACTTGGTAACTGTCGTGTTGATGTTCTTATGAATTATAATGTAATTATCTAACTACAGGACACCTGATAAGGGGCTCCTGTGGGGTTAGGGACTCACAGGTTGAGAACTGCTGGTCTAGGGATTCCAAATAACTAAATATGGAAATTAAGCAAAGCGATATCTGTAGAGCACACGAATGTACTCTGCCCTGAATTAACTGTACACTTATCGCTAAAATTACACGTTTTCTGGTATATATTTTTATGTATTCTGTGTGTGTGATCATGTGGGTCTGGAAATTCAGGTGTGTGTGTGTGTGTGTGTGTATGTATGTGTGTGTGTATGTGTGTGTGTGTGTGTATGTGTGTGTATGTGTGTGTGTGTGTGTGTTCACACTTGTTCAGTGCATGTGGAGGCTAGAGGACAACTTCAGGTGCCATCCACCCTATTTTTTGAGGCAGGGTCTCTCACTGGTTTCAAGTTTGTCATGTAGGCTAGCTTGTGAGACCAGTGAGCCCCAGGGACATGCCTGTCTCTGCCTCCTCTTTACAGGGATTACAACTCACTCAGCTCTGTTTCCTGTGGAACTCTATGTATAGACAGACTGACTTTAACTCACAGGGATCTGCCTGCCTCTACTCTAGGGCTAAGATTAAAGACTGTTCGCCTAACTCTTTATATAGATACTAGGGATCAATCTCAGGTTCTACATTCTGAGAGTAAACACACTATAGACTGAAATAACTATATATGTGTTACCTACATATATAACCTAACAGCTTTATCTCCATGGCTTAATTACCTGTGGCCAAATGAAATCGGAGAACATACAGCCAGGACAGGTGGAGGTGTGCACTAACTCCTGGAGTCTCAGCCTTCAGCATGTGTTCCCCTCTGTGAACTTCTAACAGCTGCTCCCCATCCCACCTCCCACAGAGGAGACAGATGTGACCCTCACCCCATCCCTCCTCATCCAGGGAGGATCTGCTCACTCCTCATCTCTCCCCAGCAGTCAGCACCACCATGCAGAGCCCCTCCATCATCACCTCTGCAGTCACCATGGCTGGACTGGAGGACACAGAGGGCCAGAGGAATCCTTCTCTTGTGAACCTGGAAGCCACGGTCGGGGTGGTGGTGGCCACGGCTGTGCTCATAACCCCGGTCTGTGTGATGATGATCTTCCTCTGGTGGAAGAAAAGGTGAGTGGACCAGACCCTCAAACTAACTTCCTCTCTGAGTTCTCAGCTGTGGGGGATGGAGAAGGGTGAGCTTGTACAGAACAGAGTGCAGAGAAAACAGGGACAGAAAGGAGGCTGAACCCACCCAGGACTGAATCTGCTCCTACTTCCTTAGACTCCGAGCTGGAAATTAGAGGATCAAGTGCAGATGAACACAGCCTGCTCCTAAGGAATTCAAGGGCCTGCTCAATTGGAAAGAGCTGTGGCTTCTAAGCAAGCCCTGAGGTAGACCAACATTCAGGGACAACATCTCACAGGAAGTGAAACCTGTGAATAGAGACAACTGTTTGAGTTGGGGATATGGCACTAAAGAGGAAAATAAGACAACAGTGTGCAATAGAGCCACAGATGGAAAGGACATGTCTAAGAAGAAACTGTACTAAAAGAGGGGGAAAAATGTGCCCTAAAAACAAAACACTGCTGAGAGAAGTTCCAGGACAGCTGTGAAGATGGCATAGTTGGTAAATTGGTTGCCACACAAAGATAAGAACATGAATTCCAACCCCAGGATCCACTTAAAAAGTTGTCTATGATGACAGATACTTGGACAGAGAGAGACACTAGGATCCCAGCCCTGTCTCAAAAATGTAGATGGACATCACCTGGAGATGCTACCTAAGGATGTCCTCTGTCATCCTCAGGGGTGTGCACACATGCAAATGTAAACACACACACACACTGCCAGAAAATAAATTTCAAAAATTGGGGAAATACTAAAATATCGAAGAATATTTCCATAAGGGAAAATTGTATACAATAACTCCTTACAGTGAAAAACACTCTAAAAATTCACTGCAATCGCTATTCAAATCCCAATTGCATTTTTGTAAACATAAATGATTTGTCTTCTAAAATTCAAAAGAATTATAAGAAACAATCTTGGGAACAGAGTAGGGGACACCCGAATCCCAGCATTGGGAAGTACAGAGAGGGGAATCAAGAGAACAGGGTCGTCTGGAGTTACATAGAAAGTTGAAGGCCAGCCTGGGCTCATTGAGACCTTGTGCACACACAGAACAAGAGTCAAGTGTGGACTGGGAGCAGAGCAGACTTAAATCCGTGCTGAGTAAAAGACCACAGGGCAGGAGCAGAGATGAGGACACAGTGGAGTGTACCGGATAACGCAGAAAGAAAGTGTGAAGACCTAGTTAGTGGTTTTCAGAGGGCTCAGCCCTCCATAGGTGAGAAAAGGAACCAAGAATTGTGAGAGCAACGACTGGGAGACAGCAGATCTGACTGGGATTCTGATCCTGAGACTGAATCTGCAGGGTGCAGTAGCTGCACTCACAGGGAAGCCAGGGATCCAGGTTCCAGGGAGACACAAGGGAGGCCTGGTGAGTGCAGAGCAGGGAGAGCAGGGAAGGGACATGAGTTCAAGGCAGGGGAAGGAAGCAAAGGGAGAAGGATGTGGACAAGGGGCAGTGGACAGGAGAGCTGTCCTCTGATTAGCTGTGCTGTGCAGAAGGACAGCTGAGGACAGACCTCAGGTCCTGGTGACTCTCAGACCTTTCCCTGAATGGCTGCTGCAGAGCTGTTTGCTGCTTGGGCCCCTAATGACATCTGAACACAAACAATAACTGAGAGGCATGGCTGCCACACTGACACTGTTTCTTCTTCAGGCCAGCAGACTGAACTGAAAACCATAGCCAGGTGAGTGCCTGCCATCCAAGAAACAGGCAATGGGCTGTTTAGTGGTTTGAATAAGAATGGGCCACATAGACTCAAGGATTTGCATGCTTTATCACCAGGGCATTGCACATAGGGTGTTGTTGGAGTTCTGTGGCCTTGGTAGAATGATTAGGTCAGTGGGGGCGGGATTTGTATTTCAAATGCTCAAACTAGGACTAGTGTCTCTCCCCTTGCTGCCTGCAGATCCAGACATGAAACTCTTAGCCACTTCTCCAGCACCAGGTCTGCCTGAATGTCTCCATGCTTCCTGTCATGATGATAATGGACTATACTTTGAACCTGTAAGCCTGCACCAATTAAATGTTTTCCTTTATAAAAATTGCCGTGGTCATGGTGTCTATTTACAGCAATGGAACTTTGATTAAGACGGGCCATTGGGGAAGTTATAAAATGCATGCAATAGAGCTTGAGAGGTGATTCAGTCAGTAAATCATTGGCACACAGGAGCAGGACCTGTATTTGACAGGAGGAGTGGACAGATGGGCAGCTTTCATCAGTGAGATTCTCTGCTGGGTCAGGGCACACAGGGCCTACACTGTGGGTTATTTGGGGGAAGTTTCTGGAATTGGATGATTCAGACAGAAATAGCAAGGGTTGAGCCTGTTCTCTGTCATCAGGATCATGAGAAAACACAGCTGGGTATAAAATCAGAGTCTGAACGTTGGGGACATGATCATGAACTGGAGTCTGAAGACTCATAGAGCCTGGCCTGGGGAGGCTGTGTTATCTCAGGAGGAGGACTTGTTAAACACGTGGTGGTACATCACCTGTGAAGTTGCCTTGGGTGACTGTGTGTGTCTGTGTGCACGTGCATGTGTGTGCATACAACTGTGAGCTCCTGTATGCGTAGGCCAGAGCACAACCTCAGACATTACTACTCAGGGAATCATGCCCCTTAGACTTTTTGGTTTTTGTAGGTTTATGTTTGTTTCTTCATTGCCTTTGTTTTTGAGACAAAGTGTCCCTTGCTGGCCTAGGACTGGATATATAGACCAAGTGGCCTCAAATGCACAGAATTCCACTTGCCTCACCCTCTGTCTCCCAAATGCAAGTATGAAAGGCATGCACCTCCATGCCTAGCCCATCTTGACTTTTAATACATATATTACAGGACTTACTGATCTTGTGGGGCCAATGCACTTATTTTACAATGGAGCAGCAACCAGATTCTAACATTGCAGTCTGACATTCCTCATGGTCACAGGTATACACACCTTAGCCTCAGGCTGCTCTTCCACAGAAAATGCCCCTCCCCTGTGAATACATCATGGCTGCAGGGTCCAGTCATGGTTCTGAGGGCTATTCTTAGTTGTCAACTTGACTTTATCTGGAATAAATACAATTCGGAAATGGCAAGCCCTCCTGTGAGAGAGTCTCTGCCTGGGTTGACATGGATGTATCCACTTCTTGTCTGGACATTTGAGGTAGGAAACCACACCCGTAATCTAGGCTGCATATTCGGCTGGACATCTATATAACAGCATAGAACAACATCTATTCTTTGCCTGCTTGTCCTCACCTTGCCAGCACACCCATTCTTTCACTTGCATTGGAGCCTACTCCTTGGATTCTAGCATGTGCTGGAGTCTAGCTGAGGCATCCTGCCTCATGGGACTGGGAAACTACTAGATACTTGGGCTTTCCATTCACAGCTAGCCATCGTTGGATTGGCTGGACTGCAGCCTGGAAGTCATCCAAATAAATCCCCATACATACATACGTACATACATACATACATACATACATACATACATACATACATACATACATACACACACACATGTGTGTGGTTGTGTGTGGGAAGGGAGAGACAAAGAGAAAGAAACAGGCAGACAGACAGACAGCGATACAGAGAAAATGATAGAGATTCATTTCATATGTTGTGCGATTCTGGACAGCACTGACTCACACACTGCTGTTGGGGGAAACAGGTCGGCACTCCAGGAGACTGATTACAGCTTCCTGGACAGACATCATCCCGCAGCAGGGTCCATGGGGATTCCACTAAGGACTAGAAACTAGAACAGAGCCCAAGACTTGGGATTAAGGGACCAGCAGGTGACAGCTGTGAGTCTGAACACAGGGGGTAGATGGTATTCTATAGAACCCAATAGAGCTCTTTGTGTGAAAATGTTGGGGTCCAATAGCTGACATATGGCAGCCTCATCAAGTCCAGCCCCTCCTTGAGAGACTTAGCAATCGGGTGACCATTTACTTGCAGACCCCAGACAGTAGGACAAAGCTAAATAAATCCTGGAGGTGAGCACTCATGACGAGGGGGGCCTACTCACAGACTTCCCTGAGGCTAAAGACAAGGTTCATCTGGTGGAGTGCTGATCTGCCTGGCATGCGCAGAGCCCTGGGTTCTATCTTCAGCAGGAGACAAAAGAGCACAATAGACAAACTTCTAACCCAGCACAAGGTCATCCTTGGCTACATAATAATCCAAGGCCCAGCCTCAGCTACATGAGACTCCAATGAACAAAAGCGGGCATTTCTGACATGTATAGTGGTCCTGTTCCTTCTCCTGGCTGACTGCCCATCTGTGGTGAACTCATCCCAATGGTTCTGTGTTTAGAATCTCCAAGGACAGGATGGATGGATAAAGGCGTGTGTCCATGTACGGCTGGGAGTGAAGCCGTGAGAGCTGGTGCCTGTATCAGAGGACCATGGGGACTGTGAGGAAGGCAGAGAAAGCAGACATGACAGAGGCGGCTGCATAGCCACCTGAGGGGAGCATGGAGAAGGCAGTCAATGCCAGGAAATCTAAGGGAATGGGAAGTCACCTCTGCACATGTTATTCAGAGAGAATGATGCTGCTTTCTCTGGTACAATCTTGTCTTCATGCCTTTCAGGGAACTGATGGCACCTAGTCACAGGAAAGGGTAGGATGACCCTCCACAAACCCAGCCCTTTGGCCACCACAGCTTCTGCACCTACCTCTCATTACTCTATTCTGGTCACGGGCTGGCTGTATCCACTCTCAGAGATGTCCCAGGCAATAAGTAATGAGTGACAGACTTATTGCTGCTCTGGGCCTTCTTTGTTCACTTTGTCCAAAGAAGGTTCTAGAACAGCCACAGGTAGAGGGAGTCACTCAAGTGTTCTGTGGGAACAGCTTCCTGGGAGCCCAGCAGCAGACCCGTGGCCTTGAGGGGAATTCATAGGCTGCACCAAGCAGGAATCCAGAAGTCAGCGTGCAGAGTGAGACTACAAGAATTCAGTGGGACTGAAATCCAGTCAGTTGCCATGCGCCAGTCATGTGGCATGTGCCAGGGCTTCACTCATCATTGGTTTCCTCTTCTGCGTGTGTGTTATGGTTGGTGGGAGGCAGGAAGCCTCCATCAGAAACTGGAGTAGCTATGAAGTCACTATTGAGGTGAGGGAGACCATCACCCAGGAAGCCCAGGGAAGTTATAGATTCGCAGGAGTGAGTAGGCCAGGGCGAGACTGTCCACTGGACTGTGGTTTTGCAATGGTGCTGTGAAGAGTCTCTGAAAGGCAAGGAGAGGGCAAAGAGCATTTGATGGCGGAGGCACCATGCTAGGGCTGTGGACTGAATGTGTTTCCTCGTCACCTCCTTCCACATGGTGTCTGAAATGAGCAGAAGATGACCACTTCTTTACCTGAGAATATGAGAGAGAGAGAGAGAGAGAGAGAGAGAGAGAGAGAGAGAGAGAGAGAGAGAGAGAGAGAGAGAAAGGAAGACACAGACAGACAACCAGCATGAGGGGAGACATAGTGAGAAACAGACTGGGAGGAGGGCAGCAGTGGAGGAAATGGGAGCTGAGGAAACAGTGATTGCAGCTGCATAGGGAATGGGAAAGACTGCATGAGACAGGAGGTCAGGGTGGAAGAGAGGAGAGCCCGGCATGCAGAGGTCAAGGCTGCATCTTCCAGCCAAAAATGGGGGCTGAGCTAAAGGGCACAGTCATCTCAGTGACCACAAGCGTAGAACTTCTGCAACATGGGAAAGAAGCCAGAATGATAAAGGAAGTTACAGGCCGTAAGGAGGCAGAGATGGGGAGGTCCTACCCCCATTCAGTCCTCCATCTATGGCCCAGAGGATGGGGATCATTTTTGTCCTGATTGTCTCCTAACTCCTGACCACCCCAGGTACCCTCTGCAGGACCTGTTCTCACACCTTATGGCTCTGCTAGTCTTGTTTCCTGGAGAGAACCAGGCGATGGCTTGGATCCTGTTTCTGTTTCTGCCAGCATTATGCCAGCAAGCTGGTGAGTGGAGGAACCTTGCAAGTGGGGACTCTGCTTGCCACAGAGTCTTTGGAGGGGCCGGTGAGGCTGGGAAGAGTGGGCTATTACGTGGATAGGTGTCTAAAGGAGCCACCCTATCCTCTATGCCACATGAGAAAACTCATCCTAAGACTGGTTTCAAGCCAGCCTTTCCCTGTCTTTCCTGTCCTACATGGGAGAGTGAGACAAGGGACAGTCTTGCCCTATGTCACATAGCTGTCTGTGGATGACAACTCAGGAAGCTCTGGGTTGTCCTCTCCATGTCTGCAGAGACTTAAGATTTCCCCCCATCCTTCCCAGGTAACTCAACAGGATCCAATAGAGTAAATAACTTTGGTGTCAACCAACAGACACACATCTCTGGTGTCAAGCACTATAGTGAAGAGGTATGGAGAGAGTGGATAGCCTTGTCTTGTTCCTGATTTTAGTGGAATGGCTTTAAGTTTCTCTCCATTTAATTTGATGTTAGCTGTCAGCTTGCTGTATATTGCTTTTATTATAGTTAGGTATGACCCTTGTATCCCTAATCTCTCCAAGACCTTTATCATAAAGGGATGTTGAATTTTGTCAAATGCTTTTTTTGGCATCGAATGAAATGATCATATGGTTTTTTCTTTCTGTTTATTTATATGATGGATTACATTGATATATTTTCATATGTTGAACCAGCCCTGCATCTCTGGGATGAAGCCTACTTGATCATAATAGATGATTTTTTTGATATGTCCTTGGATTTGGTTTGTCAGTATTTTATTGAGAATTTTTGCATCCATGTTCATGAGTAAGATTGGTCTGTAATTCTCTTTCTTGTTTGAGTCTTTGTGCAGTTTTGGTATCAGGATAACTGTAGCTTCATAAAAAGTTTGGCAGTGAGCCTTCTGTTTTTATTATGTGGAACACTTTGAGGAGTATAGATATTGGCTCTTTTTGGAAGCTCTGGTAGAATTCTGCACTAAAACCATCAGGCCCTGGGCTTTTTTTTTAGTTGGGGATTTTTGATGACAGCTTCTATTTCCTCATGACCTATAGGTCTACTTAAATTGCTCACCTGGCCTTGATTTAATTTTGGTATATGGTATCTATCTAAAAAATGTCCATTTCTTTTACATTTTCCAATTTTGTAGAGCCCAGGCTTTTGTAGTAAGACCTAATGATTTTCTGAATTTCCTCAGTGTCTGTTGTTATGTCCCTCTTTTCATTTCTTATTTTGTTAATTTGAGTGTTCTCTTTCCACCTTTTGATTTCTTTGGATAAAGGTTGTCCATCTTGTTGATTTTCTCAAAGAACCAACTCTTTGTTTCATTGATTCTTTGGATTGTTTTCTGTTTTTTCTTTTGTTGATTTCAGCCCTCAGTTTGATTATTTCCAGTCTTCTACTCCTCCTGGGTGAGTCTGCTTCCTTTTTTTCTAGAGCTTTCAGGTGTGATGTTAAGTTTCTAATGTGAGCTTTCTCCATGTTCTTTATGTGGGCACTTAGTGCTATGAAGTTTCCTCTTAGCACTGCTTTCATAGTGTCCCATAGGTTTGAGTAAGTTGTGCCTTCATTTTCATTGAATTCAAGAAAGTCTTTAATTTCTTTCTTTATTTCTTCCTTGACTCAGGGATGGTTCAGTAGTCGACTGTTCAGTTTCCATGAGTTTGTAGGGAGTAGTACTGTCATTAAATTCTAACTTTACTCCATGGTGATCCAATAAGACACAGGTGGTTACTCCAATTTTTTTGTATCTGTGGATGTTTGCTTGTTGCCAAGTATGTGATCAATTTTAGAGAAGGTTCCATGAGGTGCTGAGAAGAAGGTCTATTCTTTTCTGTTTGGGTGGAATGTTCTATAGATGTCTATTAAGTCCATTTGATTCATTATATCTGTTAGTTCTCTCATTTCTCTGTTAAGTTTCTGTCTGGTTGACCTGTCCATTGGTGAGAGAGGAGTGTTGAAATCTCCTATTATTAGTGTGTGGGGTTTGATGTGTGATTTGAGTTTTAGTAATGTTTCTTTTACATATGTGGATGTTTTTATATTAGGAGCATAGATATTCAGGATTGAGACTTCATCTTGATAGATTGTTCCTGTTATGAGTACAAAGTGTCCTTCTCCATCTCTTCTGATTGATTTTAGTTTGAAGGCAATTTTGTTAAATATTAGGATAGCCACACCTGCTTGTTTTTTAGGTCCATTTGATTGGAAAACCTTTTCCCAGCTCTTTACTCTGAGGTAGTGTCTGTCTTTGAGGTTGAGGTATGTTTCTTGTAAACAGCAGAATTCTGGATCCTGTTTTCATATCCATTCTCTTAGCCTGTGTCTTTTTATAGGTGAATTAAGTCCACTGATATTAAACAATGTTAATGACCAGTGGTGGTTAACTCCGGTTATTTTTTGGTGGTAGTGTTTGTGTGTTTCCCTTCTTTGGGTTGTGTTGGTGGAGGATAATCAGATGTCTGTGTTATTGTGGGTGTTGTTAGCTTCCTTGGGTTGAGATTTTCCTCCTATTACTTTCTGTAAGGCTGAGTTGTGGATACGTATTGTTTAAATCTGTTTTTTTGTCATGGAATATCTTGTTTTCTCCATCGATGGTGAAAGAAAGCTTTGTTGGGTATAGTAGTCTGGACTTCCATCCATGGTCTCTTAATGTCTGCAGCATATCTATCCAAGACCCTCTGGATTTCATGGTTTCCATTGAGAAGTCAGGTATAATTCTAATAGGTATGCCTTTATATGTTACTTGAACTTTTTTCTTTGCAGCTCTTAATATTTTTTCTTTATTCTGTATTTTTGTGTTTTGATTATTATATGGTGAGGGGATTTTTTTTGATCCAGTCTATTTGATGTTCTGTAAACTTCGTGTACCTTCATAGGGATATCCTTCTTTAGGTTCAGAAAGTTTTCTTCTATAATTTGTTGAATATATTTTCTGTGCCTTTGAGCTGGAGTTCTTCTCCTTCTTGTACCCTTATTATTCTTAGGGTTGGTCTTTTTGTGGTGTCCCAGATTTCCTGAATGTTTTGTGTTAAGAATTTGTTGGATTTAATGTTTTCTTTGACCAATGAGACTATTTCCTCTATAGTATCTTAGGGCCTGAGAGTCTTTCTTCTATCTCTTGTATTCTGTTGCTTGTACTTGTCTCTGTAGTCCATTTGCCCAGATTTTCCATATCCAGCCTTTCTTGGTTTGTATTTTCTTTATTACCACCATTTCGGTCTTCAAGTCTTCAACTGTTTCCTTTACCTGTTTGATTGCTTTTTCTTTGTTTTCTTGGGTATCTTTGAGGGAATTATTAATTTCTTCCAACTTTTGTTTGTTTTCTCTTTCATTTCTTCTTATTCTTATTCTTCTTTTTGGTTTTTCAAGACAGGGTTTCGCTGTAGCTTTGGGGCATGTCCTGGAACTAGCTCTTGTAGACCAGGTTGGCATCGAACTCACAGAGATCTGCCTGCCTCTGCTCCCAAGTGCTGGGATTAAAGGTGTGCACCACCACCACCATCTCTTCCATGTCTTTAAGGGAGTTTTTCACTTTCTCTTTAAAGGTCTCCATCATTTTCATAAAGTTATGTTTAAAGTCATTTTCTTCTACTTCTTCTGGGTTAGGATGATCAAATCTTTCTGTTGTGTGTTCACTGGATTCTGGTGTTACCATGTTGCTTTTTAGGATGTCGGAGGATTTCTTGCATTGGTGCCTACCCATCTCTTCCTTCAAATGAGGCCAGCAGTGTCTTGGCATCTTGGTCTCATCTTTGCTGTGACTGTCTGAGTATTTGGGAGTTTTTCTTGGTCTGTGCTCTCTTAGGTCTCCTCAGTATTGGAGCAAGCTCTGTTGTAGGGTTCCAAGGACCTCACAGGCTAAAAGGACTTGGGGTCAGGGTGGGTTGAGGGAAAGTCCAGCAGCAGGAACACTCCCGCTAGCTGGCCAGAAAAGCCAGGGGAGTTGAGGAGGAGCGCCTGGGTTCTGTCCCACAGGAAAGTCCCAGAGACTGACTGCTGACTCACCTCTCAGGTCCCCTCAGGCTGTGTTGCTGGGTTCCAAGAACCTCATAGGTGAAAAAGCAGGTTCTGTGTAAACTTGTAACAGCTGCTCGCCATCCCACCTCCCACAGAGGAGACAAGATGTGACACTCACCCCATCCCTCCTCATCCAGGGAGGATCTGCTCACTCCTCATCTCTCCGCAGCAGCACCACCATGCAGAGGCCCTCCATCGTCACCTCTGAGGTCACCACAGCTGGACTGGAGGACACAGAGAACCAGAGGAATCCTTCACTTGTGAACCTGAGACCACGATTGGGGTGGTAGTGGCCACGGCTGTGCTCATAACCCCCGTCTATGTGATGTTAATCTTCCTCTGGTGGAAGAAAAGGGAGTGGTCTAGGAGAGGGCCTCACCTGAGCTACTCTTCTGATTTTGTCAGTGGTGGGACATGGAGATAGGTAAATGTATTAGTCAGGGTTCTCTAGAGTCACAAAACCTATGGAAGGATTTTATATGTGTGTGTGTGTGTGTGTGTGTGTGTGTGTGTGTGTGTGTGTGTGTGTGTGAATTTATTGGAATGACTTATGGCTGCCGTCCAACAATGACTAGTTGTGAAAGGAAAGACCAAGAACCCAGTAGCTGCTCCGTCCACGAGGCTGGGTGTCTCAGCTGCTCTACTGGGGTCTCAAAGACGGAAATGAATGTGATGACACAGGTGAGGGCAAGCAGATGAAGGACACCCTTCCTTCTTCCATTGTCCTTACACCGGCTTCCAACAATGACCAATGGGAGAAAATAGTCCAATTTGTGGCTCGACATTAGCACATAAATATTAATGAGTTCAAACCATCTCCAGGATGTTAAGTATAAGAAATATTTGGGATTGTTTTAAAAATACATCCTATTGTGAGGATTCCAGAACAAAACTCTCTGAACTGCTAATGAAAAGCAGGCAGACAGTCTCCTCATGTGGCCTATGTCACACACAGCATGGACTGCCTAGAGAAGACAGAGCCATTTTGTTCCTAATTATGGCTTTCTGGAAATCAGACTTAAAACTAGAGGCATATCCCCAGTGATTTGGTTCTTATATACACGGACAAATGGACTACAACTAGACATTGAATCCAATAGTGGCCCAAAGCTGTATCCTAGTCATTGCAAGATCAGTAGGTAGACCAGAACACTGAGGGTATTTGGAACTGAGCTTTGCAATTATCAGTGCTCTTGGAAGAGGGACAAGAAGATATCGATGCTGAAACCCTGAAATATTGCCTTCTTCATCTCTCTATCCACTTCCAAATGATACAAGAATCCTTCCAGAAGTTCCTTTTCTCCCAGAATGCACCCATCATAACAGAGAAAAAAATGGCATTTGATTTCTTACACTGACAGAACATGAGTTAAACGATGACTAAATTAAGACTCACTATAAAGTTTTATGAAAAGTAAGAGATTTTCTAAGTATCCCTTACAAAGCTGCAGGAGGTGGAGCTGCCTGGGTCAGGAAAAGTTGTTGCTGCAGTTGGAGAGGAGATTTTCTGCTACCAGTTGGGGAAGAATTCAAGGGGGCTATGCCTGGAAAGAGAGAACAATGGGGCATGACATAGAAATGGCTGCACAGAGGTGAACTAAATGTAGGAGAAGGTGTGGGAGAGCATCTGTCCTGGGTAGTTTTTTTCTCAACTTGACACATGCTATAGTCATTTGGAAAGACGGAACCTCAACTGAGAAAATGCCCCTACCATGTTGGCTTATGGGGAAGTCTGTGGGGGCATTTTCTTGATTAATAGTTGATATAGTAGGACCCATTGCCACATGGACAGGGCCACCCCTGGGTTGGTGGTCCTGAGTTATATAGGAAAAGAGTCTGAGAAAGTCACAAGGAGCAAGCTAGTAAACAGCATTCCTCTATGGCCTCTGTTTTAGTTTCTACCTCCAAGTTCTTGCCTTGAGCTCTTGCTCTGACCTTTGTTCATGAGAGACTGTAACTGGAACATGTACCTGAAATGAGCCTTTTCCTCAGCCGTCTGCTTTTGATCATGTTGTTTTATCACAGCCGTGGAAACTGAAACCAATATAGAAATTAGTATCGGGGGCTGGAGAGATGGCTCAGCGGTTAAGAGCATTGCCTGCTCTTCCAAAGGTCCTGAGTTCAATTCCTGGCAACCACATGGTGGCTCACAACCATCTGTAATGAGGTCTGGTGCCCTCTTCTGGCCTGCAGGAATACAGGCAGACAGAACACTGTATACATAATGAGTAAATAAATAAATTTAAAAAAAAAAAGAAATTAGTATTGGGAATTGGGTATTGTTGCGACAGACCTGATCATCTTTTTGGTAGGATTGTGGAAGGACTTGGAGATATTGGGCGGTGTGTCCCAGATGAAAGGTGCCTTCCAGAATCATGGTCTGGATCCAAGGCATGCTGTCTTCCTCCCTCAAGATCCAGATCCCAAATGTATCCTCTGTGTCTGCATTATAGCTCATTCCAGATACAGTCCAGTTCACAGCCAAGAACAGCCAGCACAGGAAACTTGTGCAGGGCAGAGAACAGGGAACAGAAGGACAGAAAGGAGGCTGAACCCACCCAGGACTGAATCTGCTCCTAATTCCTTAGAGTCCCAGCTGGAAATTAGAGGATCAAGTGCAGATGAACACAGCCTGCTCCCAAGGAATTCAAGGGGCACGCAGGAGCCCCAGGGGCTAACTGCTCATTTGGAAAGAGCCCTGGCTGCTAAGCAAGGTCTGAGGTAAAGCAGCCTTCAGAGACAGCATCTCACAGTTAGTGAGACCGTGAAGAGAGAGATCTGTTTGAGTTGGGGATATGGTATTAACACAAAAAGTAAGATAACTTTGTGTATAAACCCACAGGTGAAAAGAACATGTCTGGGAAGAACGTACACTAAGAAAGGTGAAAGATCTGTACCCTGAAACAACACACTGCTGAGAGAAGTTGCAGAGCAGCCGGAAGACGGCTCAGTTGGTAAAGTGCTTGCCCCACAAACGCAAGGACATGGGTTCCATTGAGGATTCACAAATAAAGTTGACCGCATGGGCAGATGCTAGACAGGAAGACACGGCAGGATCCATGAGGCTCACTGTGCTGTGAGGCTTGCCCAGTCAGTAAACCCCAATCAAGGACAACCTGTCCCCAAAAGCCATAGTAAGCAGCTCCTGCAGGATGATACCCAAGGTTGTCCTCTACCACCCACATGTGTGTGCATATATGCAAATGTACACATACATGTATGTACTGCACAAAATAAATTTATAAAACGTAGGAAAATACTGAAATATGGAAGAATATTTGCATAATGGAGCTGTTCTCTGATTGGCTGTGCTGTGCAGAAGGACAGCTGAGGACTGGCCTCGGGTCCTGAGGACTCTCAGGCCTGTCCCTGATTGGCTGCTACAGAGCTGTTTGCTGCCCTGAGCCCCTAATGTTGTCTGAACACAGAGAACAGCTGAGAGGCAGGCAGAGGATCAGCATGGCTGCCACACTGACCCTGGTTCTTCTCCTACAGGCCAGCAGACTAAAGCTGAAACCCAGCCAGGTGAGCAGCTGTCATCCCAGGGAGCAGGTGAGGGGCTGTTTGGGGAAGTTTGTTATGAGAGCATGCAAGGGAGCTGGAGAGATGATTGAATTAGAAACCCTTGCACACGGGCAGGAGGACCTGAGTCTGACTGGGAGCACCTGGATTGTAAGACAGGGAGGTGACAGGAACTTGTAAACCCAGCCCTAGACAACAAGAGACAGCCAGAGTCATGGAGCTGTCTGTCCAACTAGTCTAGCATAATGACTGAGTTCCAGACCAATGTGAGACCATGAGATAAAAAACAATGTGGGTGACTCCAGGGGATAAATATTGGTCATAACATTTTCCAGATATAGTTTAAATGAAGTATTTCAAAATGACATATTAATGGATAAAAAAAAAAAGTTGGGGGCAGAGAGATAGCTCAGTGGGAAAAGGTGTCTGCAGCCTAGTCCAATGACCTGCAATCATTTTTGGGGAACCCACATTGTGCAAGTAGAAAACTGACTGTGGAAATCTGCCCTCTCCTTCCTAGGCACAGCACTGTCTGTTCGTCCCCAGCTGACAGAACTCCAGGGGCCAGCATCACTCACCAGGGTGGTGAGTTCCCATCAAAGTAGGGATTGGCCGCCACACATCCTGCATCTTCAGCCCTTCCCTGACCACGGCCTGGGAATCAGAGAGCAAGGCTGCAGGCCTGTGCTGTGAAACATCAGTCCATGGACAGGTGCAAGAAGAGAACCCCAATCCTGCCATGTGCGCTCTGATTTCCTCTTCTAAGACCCAGGTAAATTTATCTGTCTCTGGTCCTGTGAGACCAACTCTGCTATTTCCTATCTGTCCATGGAATTGATATCATTTTTCATAAATATCTTCCTCCCACAACGCTTCTCATGTCTCTCCTAACGCTGCCCCACACACACACACACACACATGAGACCATAGAGAGTAGCAGATTGTGTCCAGGAGCAGGGACACAGAGAGAAGCAGGTAACAAGGTCCACACTGAGAAGCACTGCATGAGAACCGTGTTCCTCTCTCCTGTTCTCCCTGGACACTGCCATCTCAAACTTAGGCCCCGACATTCCATGCTCCTCCTCAGGTGACAGAACATGGCTTGTTTGAGTCCCATGCTGGACTTCCTTTCCTAACAGGCCCTTGCTTTCCTTATTTCCTGCCATGTTGATATTCTGACCTCTGGGGTCTCCCTTAGGACAGGACTTCCTTCCCAAGTCCAGTCTGTCTTAACATTTGATAGTCAGTGTGTCAGCTTCTACCAAAGAGCATGCTGGGACATAAGGACAGCATCCACATTGACCGATAAGGATGAAATCCAGGCTTCTTTCACAGCCAGAGGTGGTACATGGGCATTGGGCAGTGTGACTGTAGTTGGCCCCCATATACCCATAGGGAGTGGCACTATTAGGAGGCATAGCTTTGTTGGAGTAGGTGTGGCCTTGTTGGAGGAAGTGTGTCATTGTGGAGGTGGGCTCTCAGGTCACCTATGCTCAGTCTATGCTCAGGATAGATACAGTTCACTTCCTCTTTCTTGTGCATTCAAATGAATAACTCTCAGCTTCTGCTCCAGCACCATGTCTACCTGCATACTACTATGTCCACCATGAAGATAATGAACTAAATCTCTAAGACTGGAAGGTACCTTAAATTAATTATTTCCTTCATAGGAGTTGCCATGCTCATGGTGTCTGTTGACAGCAATAGAAACCCTAAGTCAGGCGTGCTGATTCAGATCCACCAATCACAGTCCTGCATAGATACAGCTCTTATTCCATCAATGACAAGTCTCGAATATGTATCAATCAGGGGATTTTGCTGAGTCGCTGAAAATTGTTCCATACCCATGGGACTAGCTGAAGCTAGGAGGGGTGATGGAAAGGTCACCAAGGCTTCTCATGACTAAAGTAGAGTCTCCTGGGGCAGCTGTGAGGTGTCTGCTGTGGGGTAACTGGATCCAAGCCTCTGAGACTGACCTCAGCAGCAGCCATGGTCACAGTGATCTCGGCAGCTGGGGTGGTGTCTTCCCTGAGCATCCCTGAGGTGTTCACACAAGCAGGCTGCCATGGTGACCATCTGCCCGATCATCTACAGTATGGTTAATTCACTATCACCTCTGTACAGGCAGTTGGGCACAGAGAAGGGACCTCATGAATGTTCCTCCAATAGTCATGTGACTTGTCATGTCAGTTTCCATCATTCAAAAGGAAGGAACAACAAAGGGGCCCACAACAAAGTCTTACACAGATCCAGCATTCTCAACAACATATACATAAAATGCCCTCAGGGTGCAGGGAACATGATGTTCGAATGGGAGCAGACATGGGGTCTAGCTGGGTTACCACTCTAGGGTTGGTATTCCCCAGCCAGAGCCATTAAGTAACAAAAAGTTCTAGATGAATCCAGGCATGGTGGCATAAGCCTGTAATCCCAATGACTGACAGTAGAGATAGCAAAGTTATGAATTAGAAGCTATCATTAGTACCTATAGAGTCTGAAGCCAGCCTGGGCTACATATGACTCTGTATTGAAACCAACAAAGCAAAGCTAACTGAAACGCAAGACAGTAGAGAGGCCATGGAGTCAGGTCATCCATTAGTTCACTTTGGTTGGATACAGAGAACTTGAAGATGTAACCAGTTTTTCTTTAGATCACTGAAACAAATTTTGTGACTATTAATAGTTTCATTTAAGCAGTATATAAAGTTGAAGAGGAGATTGAGAGTTTCTCAGTTTCTGTGACCTCAAACTCAATGACATGTGTGTTCCTTCCTCTGCCTTGGCTATCTGCAGAACCTGGAAGACTTCATCCAGAGGAGTAGGTGGCTGATATGGTCACCCAGTCACTCACTGGACATGGTATAGAGTCTCTTCTTGGGGCTCCCCTCTACAGGGGTGCAGAGAGGTGCTCACACTGAGGTTGGGAAGCAAATGACAGATGTTGATATCATCAAGGGGAGAAAACAGTTCAGGTGGGGTCAGGGCAACTGTGCTACTGTGATGCCCTAGTGCAGCTGAGTGTCCTGTCTACACCACAGGTCATCATCCTCCACCCTCTCTCTAGCATCCCTTCAACTCTCTCGGGACCCAATCTGGGCAGCTACCGGGGGTCCTTCTGGGCTGCATTAGTTGTCACTGGGGGAAAGAACTCAAGGAGTGACAGGTGGGTGGACAGATGGACAGTTGTCATCTATGAGTTGTCTGCTGGGGTGGGGCCAATCTGCACTTCACTGTGTTATTTGAGGAAAGTTTCTGAAATTGGATGATGGTTCAGGCAGAAATAGGAAGGGTTGAGTCTATTCTCTGCCATCACTGTCATGGGAAAACACAGCTGGGTATAGAAACAGGGTCTGAATGCTAGAAACACAACCAGGAACCGGAGTCTGAAGAGTCACAGGGGCTGGCCTGGGGAGGCCATGTTTACTCGGGATGAGGACTGGGTAGACATGTGGGGCACATCAGCTATGGGTGTCTCTCTGCATGACGTGTCTGTGTCTGTATTCAAGTGCATAGGTGTGCAAGTGTGTGCTCACCTATGTGGAGGCGAGCAGACAACCTCAGACGTTATTACTCAGGACACATTTTACCTTGGATTTCTTTCTTTCTTTCTTTCTTTCTTTTGGATTTTATGAGACAAAAATCTATATAGCCATTGCTGGCCTGGAACTTAATATATAGACCGGGATAGCCTCAAACTCACTGAGATCCACTCATGTTTGCCTCTGTCTCCCCAAACCTGGAATTAAAGGCATGGACCACCATGTCTAGCCCCCTTTAAGTTTTAACTTTTAAAATTACACATATTTATTCTGCGGGTGAAGGACACACTAGTGCTATAGCCTGAGCAGCAGCCAGGTTCTAACACTGCAGTCTGACACTCCCCGTGGTCACATTTTTACAAAAGCCCCATGTGTGCACACCTCAGCCCCAGCCTGATCTTACACAGACAGTGTCCTTCCTCTGTGAAAACACCATGGCTGCAGTTTTCGGTCACTGATGTAGGGGAAACATGGCTGTCACTCCAGGAGACTGATTACATCATCCTGGACAGAAACCATCCCTCAGCAGGGTCCCTGTGGGGATCCAGTTGAGTCCAGGACTTGTAACAACAGAGCCCATAACTTGGGATTCAGGTGGCAGCAGTGAGGTTGAGCACCTATAGACCCCACCAGAACCTGTTGTATAAAAATGCAGGGGTTAGCCAGGCAGTGGTGGCACATACATTTAGTCCCAGGACTAGGGAAGCAGGTAGATCTCTGTAAGTTCAAAGGCAGCCTGGTCTACAGAGCAAATTCCAAACAGAACCAAAGCTACAGAGAAACCCAGTCTCCAAAACAAAAATAAAAATAAAAAATAATTCTGGGGTCCAACAGCTAACATAGGTCAGGCCTAAAGTGGTCAATCCCTCCCAGAGATTCTGCAATTGGGTGACCTTTTACACACAGACCCCAGACAGTAGGGCAAGGCCAGATGAAGCCTGGAAGTGAAGCTTAGATCCTGCATCTGCACAGACATTTGGAGACCTAGAATCCTGGTCCTACAGGAGGAGGACTAGACCACGTATTTCTGTAAACACAACAGAAGACTTGTAGGCTTGGTGGTCGATTGATGGGACCCAACTGCCCATCACCCATGGTGAGCCACCCTGGCTCTGGTTTGAGGCCTCTGACTTCCTTGTTCCCTTGATATCACCTCAGGCTCCCATCTCCCCTCTCCCCTTCCCTGTTGTTACCTCTCCACACAAGCCCAAGGCTCTTCAGAGCAATGTCCCCATTTTCATGACGTGGCTGCTCTGTCTTCTGATCCTGGCCTCTCCTTGGTAGCAGAAGTAACTGCAGTCCCATGCACTGGGAGCGCTGAGACCCAGCCTGGGCACTGTGTTGCTGTTACCCGTGCTTCTCTCACAAGGTCCTGCAGGAGCTGGGGACTCTGTGCTTCGCTGTTGCTCACAACCTTGCTCTGGCCGTGTTTACTCAGGATGAGGACTCGGTAGGCAGGTGCTGGATGATCAGCTGTGAGAGGTGCCTTGCATGATAGTGTGTGTGAGAGAGAATGTGTGTGGTGTGCGTGCACATGGACATGCACACATGCACATGCATGCAAGTGTGTGCTCATGTATGTAGTGACTAGAGAGCAACATCCGGCTTTACTACTCCAGACACCTTGTACCTGGACATTTTGTGTTGTTAGTTGGTTGTTTTGTTTGTTTGTTTTCTGTGTTTCTTTGTTTGCTTTTTGTTATTCTTGTTTTTGTGGGTCTGTTTTGTTTTTGTTTGGTCTCACTATGTAGTCTTGGTTGGCCTGGAACTCAATATGCAGACCAGGCTAGATTCACACTAGCAGATGTCCGTTTGCCTCTGCCTCCCATATGCTAGAAGGAAGGCGTGTGCCACAAAGGCCACCGTAATTTTTTAGATTATATTTACTTATTTATTGTAGGAAGAAGGGCACACTCACTTTGCAGCCTGAGCAACAGCCAGGTTCTAACACTGCAGTCTGACACTTCCCACGACGATCACATGTATGTAAAAGCCCCATGTGTGCACCGCACAGCCCCAGGCTGCTCTTCCACAGAAAGTGCCCCTCCCCTATGAAAGCATCTTGGCGGCAGGGCCCTGTCACTACTATTAGGACAAACTGGGTTCTCACTAAAGGAAAATTATTACAGCCTGCTGGACAGAAATCGTACCACAGCAGGGTTCCTATGGGGGAAACAACCAAGTCCAGGACTTGAAATTAGAACAGAGTTCATGATTTGGGATTGTGTGGCCAGCAGGTGGCAGCAGTGAGGCTGAGCACAGGAACTGCTGGGATCATGAGGGACCAACCAGAGCCTGCAGGAGACCAGTAGCTGGCACAGGGCAAGCTCACTAGGCCCAGTCCTTCCTTTAGAAACTTAGCAAGGGGTGAGGAAGGCAGAGAAAGCAGACATGACAGAGGCGGCTGCATAGCCACCTGCAGGGGAGCATGGAGAAGGCTGTCAGTGCCAGGAAATCTAAGGAAATAGGAAGAGACCTCTGCACATGTCATTCAGAAAGAATTATGCCACTTCCTCTGATACAATCACATCTTTCTGTCCTTCAGGGAACTGATGGCATCTTGTCATGGGGAAGGGTGGGATTACCTCCACAGAACCAGCCCTTTGGCCACCACATCCACTGCCCCCACATCTCAAACTCGACTCTATTCACGGACCAGCTGTGTCCACTCTCAGAGATGTCCCAGGCCATATGTCATGACTGACACATTGCTGCTCTGAGCCCTTTTTGCCCACTGCATTCAAAGAAGGTTCTAGAACAGCCATAGCCAGAAGGAATCCTGAAGTGTTCTGTGGGAACAGCCTCCCTGGAGCCCAGCAGCAGATCCGTGGCCTTGAGGGGAGTTCAGAGGCTGCACTGAGCAGGCAGCTGGAAGTCAGCGTGGAAAGTGAGACTAGGAGAACTCAATGGGAGTGAAGTCCAGTCACCTGCCGTGTGCCAGTCATGTGACATGTGCCAGGGCTTCTCTGACCCTTGGTTTCCTCTTCTGAGTGTGTGTTAAGGGTGGCAATAGACAAAAAGTCTCCTTCAGAAGCTGGAGTAGCTCTGGAGTCGCTGTCAAGGTGAAGAAGACGAGTCTATAACTTACCCGGAAGCACAGGGAAGTTACAGACTAGGCAACAACGAGCAGTCAGGGCAAGATTGTCCGCTGGGCATTGGTTTTCGTGGGGTTCTGTGAGGAGTCCCTGACAGGCAGCAAGAGTGCAAAGAGCAGACGATGGTGGGGGCACCGAGCTAGGGCTGGGACTGAATGTGTTTCCTCATCACCTCCTGCCTCATACTTTCTGGTAAGCAGAAAATGATCAATCTCTTAACTGTGATTATTAGAGAGAGAGAGAGAGAGAGAGAGAGAGAGAGAGAGAACGAGGGGAGACATAGTGAGAAACAGACCGGGGGGAGGGCAGGAGTGGAGGAAATGGGAGCTGAGGAAACAGTGATTGCAGCTGCATAGGGAATGGGAAAGACTGCATGAGACAGGAGGTCAGGGTGGAAGAGAGGAGAGCCCGGCATGCAGAGGTCAAGGCTGCATCTTACAGCCATAAATGGGGGCTGGGTTCTAAGGCACAGTTATATTCTCAGAGACCACAAACGCGGATCTCCTGCAACATGGGAAAGAAGAAGCCAGAGTAATAATGGAAGTTGCTGGCCATGAGGAGGTGGAAGATTGGAAGGTCCTGCCCCCACTCAGTCCTCCACATGAGAAGAGCCAGGGAATGTGGGTCACTTCACCCTGATTCTCTCCTGACTCATGAGCACCCCAGGGTCCACCCACAGGGACCGTTCTCCCACCTGATGGCTCCACTGGTCTCATTTCCTGGAATGATGCAGGCCATGTCTTGGGTCCTCCTTCTACTGCTCTCAGCTGGTGAGTGGTGGGGACCTCACTACTGGGGACTTAACCACAGGAGGGGTGAGTGGGTCTGGGAAGAGTCAGCTGTCATGTGGAGAGGTGATTGCTCTAGGAGCCAGCCTGTCCTCTGTGCCCCAAGAGAAAGCTCATCCTCAGATTTGGTCCAGCCCAACCTTTCCCCGTCTGTCCTGTCCCACATGAGACAGTGGGACATAGGAACAGTCCTCCTCTGTGTCACACACCTGCATATAGATGATGGCTCAGGAAGTCTGGGTTGTCCATTCCATCCCTAAAGTGGCTTCAGATTCTTCTCATCCTCAGGGAACCCAGCAGGATGCTACAGAAAAAGATATTTTGGGGTCATGCAACCAGTACGCCTCTCTGGTGTCCAGGGCGGCTCCATCAAGATCCCCTTCTCCTACTTCCCCTGGGAGTTGGCATGGGATTCAGAGATGACGATTCTCTGGAGAAGGAAGCACTTCCATGGGGAATTGATCTACAACTCTTCCTCGGGTTTCATCCATGAGCATTTCAAGGACCGGCTCATCCTGAACTGGACACAGCCTCAGACATCCGGAGCCCTCAGAATCCTGGACTTGAAGGAGAAGGACCAGACAGTGTACTTCTGCCAAGTTCATCTGCGCACAAAACATGGCAGAGAGATATGGCAGTCAATTCATGGGACTCGACTCGCCATCACCCATGGTGAGTCATTCTGGCAGTGGCTTTGATGCCTCTGACTTCTTTGTCCCTTAGATGTCCCCTCAGGTTCCACAGCTCTGAGACTGGTTTTATATCCCTTTCCCTTGGCTCTGCCCAGGCCTCTGCCAACAGGATCTTTCCACTGTAATTTTGTCCAAGCCTTTGCTGTTTCCTCTACCATGTCTGTCATTCTCTGCTCAGAGGGAACCCCACCCCTCTCTTGGCTTCAGGTTGTGTCCTACCCCCTAGTTCACCTCCTTTCTGTCCCAAACTAACACTGTGGTCCTGTCCACTTCCCCTTCCCCTGACCTCAAGGTGGATTGACTTCTCAAGGATGTAGCTGACTCAACTTGGTCCTGTGTCAGGACTCAAGTTAGTCCCCGTATAGAGCTACTCCACACAGCTCTAACCTAAGGCCAGAATGAGCAGTGGGTGCACATTTGATGTTCTTGGTGTCCTCTGGCCTGACTATAAACTGCTACAGGCCACCACAGTCTCTATTTCCCCTACTAAATCCCCAGGATACATCCCTCACCTCTCCCTGCCCACTCCATGTCTCCTCTCCATCTCCCAACTCCCCTTTCCTCTCCATTGCTCTAATATCTCCCTTAAAAGGACCAATAATTTTTAAACTAATGTCCCAATGTGTAGTAATAGGAGCGGCGGGCTGCGTCCCGGCACCCAGCCGCCCACATGGCTAGCTCTACCCGAAATAATTACACGGACACTGTGTTCATTTAATCACCGCTTGGCCCTTTAGCTCTAGCCCTTACTG
>NW_004949207.1:679796-686548 GCF_000317375.1 Microtus ochrogaster | reverse complement strand
TGTTCTGTTTACTCCACCCACCTATGTTCTAAGCTATGAGCCCAAGCAGTTTGTTTATTACTTAACCAATGAAATCAACAGATTGATATATCCCACATCACCAATGTCATGATCTGGTTGCTCTGTCTTCTGATCCTGGCCTCTCCTCAGAAGCAGACGTGACTGCAGGCCCATACACACTGAGCCCCGAGGCCCAGCTTTGTCACAGTGGAACTCTATGCACGGCCACCCTGGAGCTGAGGGAGTCTAGCTGCTCGGTTGTTGATCACAGCCTTGCTCCAGGGCTGTTTATTTGTGTATTTATTTATTCAGGACTTTCACAACACCGGTTCTCATGCTGGAGTCCTGGCTGTCCCAAAACTGACTATGTAGACCAGGCTGGCCTTGAGCTCACAGAAATCTGCCTGCCTCCTTCTCCCGAGTGCTGAGACTAGAGCCATGTGCCACCACATCCAGCAGTGGCTGTTGACTGGATTAAAGCCAACCCATGAGAGGATGCCCACAGCAGAGTTCTCTGTGCAGTCTCTACGGCCGCCATGTTGACCTGATGTAAACTCAAAAGGCAGCTGCCAGGGCTCAGGGAAGGGAAAGAATCTGCTTCTTGGCTCTAGATCAGGGGTTCTCAACCTTCCTAAGGCTATGACCCTCATGTTGTGGGGACCTCAACCATATAATTATTTTTTGCTATTTCGTAACTATAATTTTGCCACTGTCATGATTTGCAGTATAACTTTATAATATGCAGGATATCCAATATGGACCCTTGTGGGGCCATGGACCCCCATGTTGAGAAGTACTCGTCTATAATATCCAAATAGGTAAATGTGAAAATTAACCATAGTGATGTTTGTGGAGCAAATGAATGTTCTCTGCCCTGCACTGTGCTATACTCCTATGACTAAAAGTATATACATTCTGTTATAGTTTATGAATTCTGTGTGTGTGATCATTTGAGTCTGTTAGTCGAGGTGTGTGTGTGTGTGTGTGTGTGTGTGTGTGTGTGTGTGTGTGTGTGTGTGTGTGTGTGTGTGTGTGTGTGTGTGTGTGTGTGTGTGTGTGTGTGTGTGTGTGTGTGTGTGTGTGTGTGTGTGTGTATCCATCTTATTTTTTGAGACAGGGTCTCTCATTGGCTTCAAGGTTGTCATGGAGGCAAGGTTGTGAGACCAGTGAACCCCAGAGACACACCTGTCTCCATCTCCTCATTACAGGGACTACAACTCATTCAGTTCTGTTTCCTGTAGAACTCTATGTAGATAGCATGGCTTTAACTCGGAGAGATCTGCCTGCCTCTGCCCCTTGGGCTAAGATTAAAGGCTGTGCCCAGTTCACCCAGCTCATTGTATCGATACTAGAGATCAATCTCAGGTCTAAGTTTTGAGAGCAAACACTCTATTGACTGAGAAGATGTCATGTTCTCTACATCTATAACATAACAGCTGTATCACCCACAGAGGAGACAAGATGTGACCCTCACCCCATCCCTCCTCATCCAGGGAGAATCTGCTCACTCCTCATCTCTCCCCAGCAGTCAGCACCACCATGCAGAGCCCCTCCATCGTCACCTCTGCAATCACCACGGCTGGACTGGAGGACACAGAGGGCCAGAGGAATCCTTCACTTGAGAGCCTGGGAGCTACGGTCGGGGTGGTGGTGGCCACGGCAGTGCTCATAACCCCCGTCTATGTGATACTGATCTTCCTCTGGTGGCAGAAAAGGTAAATGGTCCAGGACAGAGCCTCACCCAAGCTTCCCATGTGAGTTTCTTCTGCTGTGTGATATGGAGAAAGGTAAATGTATTAGTCAGGTCTGTAGAGTCTTGGGACTTATGAAATGAATATATGGATATATGAATATATAATTAAACATATTTCTAAATATATGGGAAATTATTGGAATGACTTACAGTTGCCATCCAACAATGACTAGTTGTGAATGGAAAGACAGCAGCTGCACGGTCCCACAAGGCTGGGTGTCTCAGCTGCTCTGTCCCACAAGGCTGGGTGTCTCAGCTGCTCTGTCCCACAAGGCTGGGTGTCTCAGCTGCTCTACTGGGATCTTGAAGACAGAGATGAATGTGATGACATCGGTGAGAACAAGCAGATGAAGACACATTTTCCTTTTTCCACTGTCCTTACTGCTTCCAGCAGAAGGTGTGGCCCAGATGAAAGGTGTGCCTTCAGGCCTCATAGAGGGGATAAAGGCATGCTGTCATCCTTCCTCAAGATCCAGATAGGCCAGGCAGTGGTGGCGCATGCCTTTAATCCCAGCACTCGGGAGGCAGAGGCAGGCGGATCTCTGTGAGTTCGAGGCCAGCTTGGTCTACAAAGGGAGTTCCAGGACAGGCTCCAAAGCTACAGAGAAACCTTGTCTCAAAAAAAAAAAAAAAGATCCAGATCACAAGAAAGCCCTCCATTTCTAGATTACAGTTCATTCCAACTACAGTCCAATTGACAGCCAAGAACAGCCAGCAGGGTAAACAAAGGGAGAAGTCATAGACAAGGGGCAGTGGACGGGAGAGCTGTCCTCTGATTGGCTATGCTGTGCAGAAGGACAGCTGAGGACTGGCCTCAGGTCCTGAAGATTCTCAGACCTGTCCCTGATTGGCTGCTACAGAGCTGTTTGCTGCCCTGGGCCCCTAATGTTGTCTGAACACAGAGAACAGCTGAGAGGCAGACAGAGGATCAGCATGGCGCCACACTGACACTGGTTCTTCTCCTACAGGACAGCAAACTAAAGCTGAAACCCCAGCCAGGTGAGCAGCTGTCATCCCAAGGAGCAGGTGAGGGGCTGCTTAAGGAAGTTTGTTATGAGAGCATGCAAAGGAGCTGGAGAGGTGATCTGAATTAGAAACCCTTGCACACGGGCAGGAGGACCTGAGTCTGACTGGGAGAAACCCACACTGTAAACCAGGGGAATGACAGAAATATGTAATCCCACTTCTGGACAAGCAAGTGATAGACAGAGTCGTGGACCTGTCTGTCCAGCTGGTCTAGTGTAATGGCTGAGTTCCAGGACAATGAGAGACCATGTCATAAAAAAATAATGTGAATTCTTCAAGGGGATAAATCATGGTCGTGCCATTTTCTAAGTTTATTTTAAATGAAAGGTTTGAAAATTACATATTAATGGATAAAAGAAAAGTGGGGAGCAGAGAGATAGGTCCGTGGGAGAAGGTGTCTGCAGCCAAGACCAATGACCTGCGTTCATTTGGGGGATCTAAATGGGGCAAGTAGAAAACTGACTGCAGAAAACTGCCCTCTCCTTCCTAGGCACAGCACTGTCTGTTAGTCCCCAGCTATCAGAAAACCAGGAGACAGCATCGCTCACCAGGGTGGTGAGTTTCCTTCAAATTAAGGCTTGCTGGCCACACATCCTGCATCTTCAGCCCTTCCCTGACCACGGCCTGGGAATCAGAGAGCAGGGCTGCAGGCCTGTGCTGTGAAACATCCGTCCATGGACAGGAACAAGAAGAGAACCCCACTTCTTCCATGTGTGCTCTGACTTCCTTTCCTTGGAACCCTGTCAACTTTTCTGTCTCTGGTCTTGAGATCCCAACTCTGCTGTTACCTATCTGTCTGTGGAGTTAATAGCATTTTTAATAAATATCTATGTCCCAGCAATGCATATCCTGTCTCACTTAACACCTATGTGAGACCTTAGAGAGTAGCAGATTGGGTCCGTGAGCAGCGACACTGAGAGAGGCAGGGACCATGGTCCACACTGAGAACCACTGCATGAGAACCCTGTTCCTCTCTCCATTCTCCCTGGACACTGACATCTCAGCCACAGGCCCTGGCCACTCCATGCCCCTACTCAGGTCACAGACAAGAGCTTGCTTGGTTGCAGATTGGGCTTCCTTTCCTCACAGGCCCATCTACATCCACTCTTTTCCTTACTTCCTGCCCTGTGGATGTTCTGACCTGTGGGGTCTCCCCTGGGACAAGACTTCTTTTCCAAGTCCAGTCTGTCTTCACATTTGATAGTCAGTGGGTCAGCGTGTACCAAAGAGCATGCTGGGACATAATGACAGCATCCACACTGACCGATAAGGATGAAATCCAGGCTGCTTTCACAGCCAGAGGTGGTGCATGGGCATGTGGCAGTGTGGCTGTAGTTGGCCCCCATATGCCCATAGGGAGTGGCACTATTAGGAGGCATAGCTTTGTTGGAGTAGGTGTGGCCTTGTTGGAGGAAGTGTGTCATTGTGGAGGTGGGCTCTCAGGTCACCTATGTTCAGTCTATGCTCACTTCCTGCTCCCTATTGATTCTGATGGATAACTCTCTGCTCCTTTTTCAGCACCATGTCTGCCTGCATGCTACCATGTCCCACCATGAAGATAATGAACTAAACCTCTGAAACTGGAAGACACCCCAAATTAATTATTTCCTTCATAGAGGCTGCCATATTCATAGTGTCTCTTGACAGCAATAGAAACCCTAAGACAGGCGTGCTGATTCAGATCCACCAATCACAGTCCTGCATAGATGCAGCTCTTATTCCATCAGTGACAAGTCGCAAATGTGTGTCAGTCATGGGATTTTGCTGAGTCACTGGAAAACTGTCCCATCCCCATGGAACTAGCTGAAGCTAGGAGGGGTGATGGAAAGGTCACCAAGGCTTCCCACGACTAAAGTAGAGTCTCCTGGGGCAGCTGTGAGATGTCTGCTGTGGGGTAACTGGATCCGAGACTCTGAGACTGACCTCAGCAGCAGCCGTGGTCACAGGGATCTTGGCAGCTGGGGTGGTGCCACCTCTGAGCATCCCTGAGGAGTTCACACAGACAGGCTGCCATGATGACAGTCTGCCCAGTCATCTAAGGAACGGTTCATTCATCATCTCCTCATCCAGGTAGCTGGGCACAGAGAAGGGTTCTCATGGATGTTACTCGAATGACCACGTGAATTGTCATGTTAGTTTCCCATATTCAAAACAGAGGAATAACAAAGGGGCCCACAGCAAAGACTTACACAGAACCAGCATTCTCAACAACATTTAGGACAAACTCCGTTAAGGTGAAGGGAACATGACTGTTCTAATGGGAGCAGGCATGGGGTCTAGCAGGGCTACAGGTGTTTAGGATTCATGTTCCCCAGCCAGAGCCAGTCAGTAACAAAAAGTACTAGAGGAATCCGGGCATTGTGCCAAAAGCCTGAAATCCCAATGATTGACAGGTAGAGAGAGCAAGATTATGAATTGGAAGCTATCATTAGTACCTATAGAATCTGAAGCCAGCCTGGACTACATGAGACTCTGTCTTAAAACCAACAAACCAAAGTTAACCAAAACTCCAAACAACAGAGAGAGGTCATGGAGGCAGGCCATCACAGTTCACTTTGGTTTGAGACAAGAACTTGAAGACCTACCCAGTTTCTGTTACATTCACTGAAATAATTTTTGTGACTGTTAAATAGAGTCTCATTAAGCAATACAGGAAGTCGAAGAGGAGATTGAAAGTTTCTCAGTTTCTGTGACCTCAAACTCAGTGACGTGTGAGTTCCTTCCTCTGCCTTGGCTATCTGCAGAACCTGGGAGACTTCATTCAAGAGGAGTAGGTGACTAAATTGGTCACCCCACCACTCACTGGACTTTAGGACACAGTAGAGTCTCTTCTGGGGGCTCCCCTCTACAAGGGTGCAGGGAGGTGCTCGTGCTGGGCTTGGGAGATGAAGATGATGATGTCATGCTAGGGGAGAAAGAAGGCTTCAGATGGGGGTGGGGCAACTGTGCTACTGTAAAGTCCTAGTGTAGCCTGAGTGTCCTGTCTACACCACAGGTCATCATCTTCCACCCTTCCTCTAGCATCCCCTCAACTCTCTCGGGACCCAGTCTGGATATCTCCTTGCATGATATGTCTGCGTCTGTATTCAGGTACATATGTGTGCAAGCGTGTGCTCACCTATGTGGAGGCCAGCGGACAACCTAAGGTGTTACTACTCAGGACACCTTGGATTTCTTTGCCTGTTTTGGATATTTTGAGCAACTTATGACCTGGAACTGGATATATAGACTAGGCTAGGCTCAAACTCACTGACATCCACTCGTGTTTGCCTCTGACTCTGCCTCTGTCTCCCCAGAGCTGGAATTAAAGGCATGGACCACCACATCTAGCCCCCTTTAAGTTTTAACTTTTAAAATTACACTTATTTATTCTGCAAATGAAGGACACACTTTTGCTACAGCCTAAACTGCAGTCTGACACTCTCCTTGGTCAAATGTGTGCAAACGCCCCATGTGTGCGCACTACAAACCCAGGCTGCTCTTTCACAGAAAGTGCCCCTCCTCTGTGAAAGTGTCATGGCTGCAGGATCCAGTAACTGCTGTAGGGGAAACATGGTTCTCACTGCAGGAGACTGATTACAGCATCCTGGACAGAAACCTTTCCACAACTGGGCCCCTGTGGGAATCTACTGAGTCCAGGACTTGAAACTGAACAGAGCACATGACTTGGGATTCAGGGGCCAGCAGGTGGCAGCAGTGAGGTTGAGCACCTATAGAGCCCACCAGAACCTGCTGCATAAAATGCTGGATGCCCTTCAATGGAAGAATGGATGAAGAAAGTATGGAATATATACATATTAGAGTACTACTCAGCAGTAAAAAAAAAAGGACTTCTTGAATTTTGCATGCAAATGGATGGACATAGAAAACACTATCCTGAGTGAGGTAAGCCCAGACCCAAAAAGAGGAACATGAGATGTACTCACTCATATTTGGTTTCTAGCCATAAATAAAGGACATTGAGCCTATAATT
>NW_004949207.1:672494-679207 GCF_000317375.1 Microtus ochrogaster | reverse complement strand
CAGCAGCGGTGGTACATACATCTAATCCCAGCACTAGGGAGGCAGAGACAGGTGAATCTCTGTGAATTTGAAGGCAGCCTGGTGTACAGAGCAAATTCCAAGACAGGCACCAAAGCTACAGAAAAACCCTGTCTCAAAAACAAACAAACAAACAAAAATGCTGGAGTCCAGCAGCTGACATAGGTCAGGCCTAATGAGGGCAACCCCTCCTAGAGACTCTGCAATTGGTTGACTTTTACCCACAGACCCCTGACAGTAGGGCAAGGCCAGATGAAGCCTGGAAGTGAGGCTTGGATGCTGCATCTGCACAGACATCTGGAGCCCTAGAATCCTGGTCCTACAGGAGAAGGACTAGACCACGTACTTCTGTAAACACAACAGAAGGCTTGTAGACTTGGTGGTTGATTGATGGGACCCAACTGCCCATCACCCATGGTGAGCCACCCTGGCTCTGGTTTGAGGCCTCTGACTTCCCTGTTCCTTTGATCTCACCTCAGGCTCCAATCTCCCCTCTCCGCTTCCCCGTTGTCACCTCTCCACACAGGCCCCAAGGTTCTTCAGAACAATGTCCCCATTTTCATGACGTGGCTGCTGTGTCTTCTGATCCTGGCCTCTCCTCGGTAGCAGAAGTAACTGCAGTCCCGTGCACTGGGAGCGCTGAGACCCGGCCTGGACACTGTGTTGCTGTTACCCGTGCGTCTTTCACAAGGTCCTGCAGGAGCCGGGGACTCTGTGCTTTGCTGTTGCTCACAACCTTGCTCAGGATGAGGACTTGGAAGGCAGGTGCTTGATGATCAGCTGTGAGAGGAGCTTTGCATGATTGTGTGTGTGTGTGTGTGTGTGTGTGTGTGTGCCCCCATGCATGTCAGTGTGTGCTCACGCATGTGGAGACTAGAGAGCAACATCTGCTTTACTACTCCAGACACCGTGTACCTGGATATTTTGTTTTGTTCATTGGTTTTTGCTTATTTGTTTGTTTTGTTTTTTCCTCTGTTTGTTTGTTTTTATTTTCTGGTTTTGGTTGTTCTGTTGTGGTTTTGTTTGTTTTGTTGGGACAAGGTCTCGCTATGCAATCCTTGCTGGAACTCAATATACAGACCAGGCTAGATTCAAAATAACAGATGTCCCCTTGTCTCTGCCTCCCATATGCTAGAAAGAAGGCGTGTGCCACAAAGACCACCTTAATTTTTTAAATTATATTTACTTGTTTATTGTAGGAAGAAGGGCACACTCACTTTGCAGCCCAAGCAGCAGCCAGGTTCTAACACTGCAGTCTGACATTCCCTATGGTCACATGTATGTAAAAGCCCCATGTGTGCACCCCACTGCCCAGGCTGCTCTTCCACAGAAAGTGCCCCTCCCCTGTGAAATCATCATGGCTGCAGGGCCCAGTCACTGTTCTTGAGGGGAAAATGGTTGTCACTGCAGGAGACTAATTACAGCATCCTGGACAGAAGTCATCCCACAGCAGGGTCCCTATGGGAATCTGCTGAGTCCAGGACTTATAACACAGCGCCCGGAACTTGGGATTGAGGAGCCAGCAGGTGGCAGCAGTGAGGCTGAACACAAGGGGAAGCTGGGTTCCTGAAGAACCAATCAGAGCCTGTTGTGTAAAACTGCTGGAGACCAGCAGCTGACATAATGCAGCCTCATGGGGCCCAGCCCCTCCTTCAGAGACTTAGCCATCGAGTGACCTTCACCTACAGACCCTGGACTATAGGGCAAGGCCAGATGAACTGGAGGTGAGCACTCATGACCAAGAGGGTCCCCTCTCAGAGCCACTAAGGCTAAGGACAATGATCAGCTGGTGGAGTGCTTACCTCCCTGGGACACACAGAACCCTGGGTTCTATCTCCAGCAGAGGACAAAGGGGCACGATGGGGCACACCTGTCACCCAGAACATAGGAGGGCTGGGAGGAGTGATCTGTAGGAGTTCAAATCATCTTTGGTTACATAAGAAGTTCAAGGCTCAGCCTGGGCTGCATGAGACCCCATCCAATGCGGGTTGCAAGGGGCTTTCTGACAGGTACAATAGGCCTAGTCCCCTCTCCTGACTGATGGTCTATTTGGGGCTAAATCATCCCAAAGGTTCTGTGCTCTGCATCTCCAAGGACAGGATGGATGGACACAGAAGTGCGTCCATGTGCAACTGGCAGTGAGGCCTTGAGAATGAGGTCCATGACCATGAGAGCTCAGGTCAAGGGATCAGAGGACCATGGGGACTGTGAGGAAGGCAGAGAAAGCAGATATAACAGAGAACAACTATATAGTCACCTTCAGGGGAGCATGGAGAAGGCAGTCAATGTCAGGAGATCTAAGGGAATGGGAAGTTGCCTCTGTCCATGTCACTCAGGGAGAATGATGCCACTTCCTCTGATACAATCATGTCTTCCTGCCCTTCAAGGAACTGAGAGCATCTTGCATGGGGAAGGGTGGGATGATCTCCTACAGAAACAGCCCTTTGGACACCACAGCCACTGCCCCCCACATCTCACGACTACTCTAATTATGGACCAGCTGTGTCCAGTCTCAGAGATGTCCCAGGTGATGTCATGAGTGACATATTGCTGCTCTGAGCCTTTTTTTCTCACTGCATCCAAAGAGGCTCTAGAACAGACAGAACTAGAAGGAATCACTCAAGTGTTTTGCTGGAGCCCAGCAGCAGATCCGTGTCCTGTGAGCAGAGTTCAGAGACTGCACTGAGCAGGCAGCCAGAGGTCAGTGTAGAATGGAGGAATACAAGAACTCCATGGGACTGAAGTCCAGTCACCTGCCGTGTGGCGGTCATGTGACATGTGGCAGGCTTCTCTGACCCTTGGTTTCCTCCTCTGAGTGTGTGTTAAGGGTAACAGGAGGCAAAAAGGCTCCTTCAGAAACTGGAATAGCTCTGGAGTCACTGTCAAGATGAGGCAGACAGGTCTATAACTTTCCCAGAAGCACAGGAATATTCCAGACTCGGCGGCAGCAATAAGCCAGGGCGAGAGTGTCCACTGGGCCTTAGTTTTCCAGGGACGCTGTGAGGAGTCCCTGACAGGCAGCAAGAGTGCAAAGAGCAGACGATGGTGGGGGCACCGAGCTAGGGCTGGGACTGAATGTGTTTCCTCATCACCTCCTGCCTCGCTGTGTCTGGTGAGCAGAAAATGATCAATCTCTTAACTGTGATTATGAGAGAGAGAGAGAGAGAGAGAGAGAGAGAGAGAGAGCGCACGAGGGGAGACATAGTGAGAAACAGACTGGGGGGAGGGCAGCAGTGGAGGAAATGGGAGCTGAGGAAACAGTGATTGCAGCTGCATAGGGAATGGGAAAGACTGCATGAGACAGGAGGTCAGGGTGGAAGAGAGGAGAGCCTGGCATGCAGAGGTCAAGGCTGCATCTTCCAGCCAAAAATGGGGGCTGAGCTAAAGGGCACAAGGGTGGATCTTCTGCAACATGGGAAAGAAGAAGCCAGAATGATAAAGGAAGTTGGTGGCCACAAGGAGGTGGAGAAGGGGAGGTCCTGCCCCTCACTCAGTCCTCCACATGAGAAGAACCAGGGAATGTGGCTCACTTTACCCTGATTCTCTCCTGACTCCTGAGCACCCAGGGTTCCTCAACGGGGCCTCCTCTCCTTCCTATGGCTCTGCTGGTCTCACTTCCTGGAGGGATTCCGGACATGGCATGGGTCCTGCTTCTGCTGCTGCCAGCAGCATGCCTGCAAGCTGGTGAGTGGTGGAAACCTCACTACTGGGGACCTAACCACAGGAGGGGTGAGTGGGGCTGGGAAGAGTGGGCTGTCCTGTGGAGAGGTGACTGCTAGAGGAACCAGCCTGTCCTCTGAGCCACAAGAGAGAGCTCATCTTCAGAATGGGTCCAACTCAACTCTTCCTGTCTATCCTGTCCCCTAATGGACAGTGGGGACACGGGGAAAGTCCTTCCCTGAGTCCTCCTCCTGCCTGTGGTGAAGACTCGGGAAGCTCTGGGTTGTCCTTTCCATCCCCTGCAGTGGCTTCAGATTCTTCCCCATCCTTCTCAGGGAACTCAGCAGGATCCAACAGAGTAAATACGTTTGGTGTCAACCAACCAGAAAACCTCTCTGGTGTCGAGGGCGACTCCATCGAGATCCCCTTCTCCTTCTACTTCCCCTGGGAGTTGGCAAAGGATCCACGGATGAGGATTCTCTGGAGATGGCAGCACTTCCATGGGGAATTTATCTACAACTCCTCCTCGGGTTTCATCCATGAGCATTTCAAGAACCGACTCATCCTGAACTGGACACAGCCTCAGACATCTGGAGCCCTCAAAATCCTGGACTTGAAGGAGCAGGACCAGACAGTGTACATCTGCCGTATTTATTTGAACACAAAACATGGCATAGAGCAGTGGCAGCCAATTGGTGGAACCCAACTCACCATCACCCGTAGAGAGGACATCCCAGGTCAGCCCTGTGTTCCTGGCTTTTTATACCATAGATTTCATTTGAAATCTTACAAGTCTGATCCTTCCCAGATTCCTCTGGTGTGTTCTATCCACTCTCCAGAGCTCTACCTTTCTTTTCCCCATAATGATCTGCAAGCCTTAGCATCTCTCTCAAAGCTACCCCCTCATTGTGCCCTCCACAGAAGGTACCTTCTGGCCCCCATGTATACCCCTCCTCCTCTGGGTCCCTGCCCCAGTTTCTTTTTCCCCTCCCTCAGTTCCCTCTTCTCCCTCACGTTCTCACCATGATCAGGTCTTCTGGTCGCTTCCCCTCTGTTGTGGCAGCTGTGACTTCCAGCTTCCACTCAGAGTCACTCAGTCCCAGCCTAGTCACCGTGTGGGTGTTACCACGGCCACCTGTCACCACTGCTGGGCACTCTCATGGTCATTATACAGAGAGAGAGACATGGAGACCAGCAGAATTCAACCCCTGCCCCAGGTCATGCTGGTGACCAACAGACCCCACAAGGACCCTTTACCTCCAAATGGCTCTCAACTATAGACACATGGCCTCTGCTGGAGCTCACTCTATTGTTTGCCTCCCTTCTATCTTGATTTTGTGGAGCATGTAAATATGGTGTAAGCATATATGTATGTGTGTGCATCTGTGTCTTGTATATTTGTGTGTGTGTACATATACCACATTTTTGTGCATGGGAAGGCCAGAGTGAGACACTGGGAATCCTCCTCTTGTGAGACAGACTTGAGGCAGGGTCTCTGACTGAACCTGGAACTCACTGTTCTGGGCTAGGCTGAAGGGCTACGAAACTGCATTGATCCTCTTGTCCCCATCTCCCATGGTGTTGAGGTTACAGGTGATCACATGGCCTGTCGTACAAAGAAAGTGTGTGATATCTCAGGAAAGAACACCTAAGGTAAGAACCTGGAAGAGGAACTGATGCAGAAGCCATGGAGGAGGGCTGCTTACTGGCTTGCGTTCTGGGCTTGCTCAGCCTGCTTTGATTAAAGCATCCAGGACCACCATTCCAAACATGGTACCACCAAAGTGAGCTGGACCCTCCCACATCAATCAAATCAAGAAAATGTCCTACAGAAGTGCCCATGGGCAATCTGATGGAGGCATTTTCTCAGCTGAGGTCCCCTTCCCAGATAACTACAGCTTTGTCAAATTGACACGATAACTAACCAGAGCACAGGGCAAGTGCTTTCTGAACTGAGCCATCTCCTCAGCTGCTGACCTGCCTTTTCTCCTCTTGGGACTGCACTTTCTTAGTGACTCTACCTTAGCCATGACAGTGGCCGATGAGATTCTTTCCCTCTCAGCCATTACTCAATGCAACACTTCCAACAACTTTGTTTTTTGTTTTGTTATTTTGGGACTTTCTGGGAAAGAAGGTAGTATATAAGTATAGATATATACATGTTTGCCTACACTTCCTGTTAAGATTGGGGCAACAAGGGAAATTCTTTATATTAAAAAATCCTGGAACTGAATAGTAATGATGGCTGCTCTGGCTCCACAAAATGAATGCGCTGTAAGCCACTGGAGTGCATATTGCTGAGTTCAAATGATATACCATATATAACATACATTTATATCTGAGGCAGGGTCTCACTATGTAGCCCTAGCTGGCCCAGAACTTGCTATGTAGACTACACAGACCTTGAACTCACAGAGATCTGCAGGTCTCTGCCTATCGAATGCTGGGATTAGAGGTGTGCTCCACCAGTGAGACAAGAACTGATTTTTTTAAGTGGGGTGGTGCAAACCTGTGATCCCAGTGGAAGGTGGAGGCGAAGAGATCAGGAGTCTATGGTCATTAGCTACACAGCAAGTTCAAGGCCAGTCTGGCTACATGGACTCCATCTTTAAATAAATGTTCAGAGCATTGGCTTTGTGATTGTGAGGACCAAAGTTCAAATCCCATCACCCACGGAGGAAGCTGGTGTCCCTGCATATGCTGTGACACCAAGGAGTTGGAGGCAGGAGGATTGCAGAGTTTGTCGGCTTTCAGTCTAGCTGATGCTTGAGCCCCCATTTCACAGAGAGAAGCTGCCCCTGAGGAAGAGATGGAGAATGTTGTAAGAGGACACAGAATCCTCTTCTGTCCCCACATGCATGTTCATGTGCACATCTCTATCCTCCGTGTGTGTGTGTGCTCATGTGCTTGTGTGTATAGATGCATGTGTGTACAGTCAGCATACACATAATGCACATACACACATAAAACAAATAGCAAAAAGATTTTAGTAGTATTTGATTAAATATTTCATACATTTTACAATGTATTTTCAT
>NW_004949207.1:663953-672394 GCF_000317375.1 Microtus ochrogaster | reverse complement strand
AGACAGGGTTTCTCTATGGTTTTGGAGCCTGTCCTGGAACTAGCTCTTGTAGACCAGGCTGGTCTCGAACTCACAGAGATCCGCCTGCCTCTACCTCCCGAGTGCTGGGATTAAAGGCGTGTGCCACCACCGCCCGGCTGCAATAGGTTCTTAACATCTAGCTGGGGTGGGCAACCAAGAGCAATGCCAATAGTCTGTGTGGGATTGGGGGCTCTGAACCTCACTCACCGATAAGGCATTGTGGGGCAAGCCGTACCTGGCACTCAGAATTTGTTCAGTTACTCACATGTAAGGAGCAGCCTTGTCCACCCTGGCAGGCTACTTCTGCTCTAACAAGGACTGTTACTAGAAAATGACTGTTTAGATCTGTGTGACTTAGAGATTGCTCTTTGTAAGGGATGACATGAGCGTCTGAGGACGTTCCTACCAGGAAGTAGAGTTGTCATTGCTCACCCGATCTCAGCCTCAGCATCTGTTCCCGTCTTCCTGTGTGAGCCTCTAGGAGCTGTTCCCCATCCCGCATCCCCAAAGGAGACAGGATACCAGACAATACAGTTCTATGGTCTAGGTCTGGAGTTAGACTCACTGCTCTAAGCAAAGAAAACAGCCAGGTCTCTAAATTATCAATTCTGGGCTATGATGTCATCAGTTGTTGTGATCCTGGTGTTGTGGGTCTTTCTCTGGGTTGCAGTTCATTATTTCTCCTGCTGCCCTTGAGAGTCCTGAACTAAAGTCATCAGTGAACCGAGGTGAAGGTGAGCATAGGAGGTAAGAATCTTTTATGTGGGGTAAAAACAGGGCAGCAGCTTGGGTGATGCTCTATACCTGGACCCGAAGCCCTGACCAGATGCCTGATGATAAAGATAATTGCAGGAAGGCAGATCAATGCGCTTACCTAGGAGGAACAAGGCCTGGCAGCGGGAAACTGTTCTGAACTAGGGAATTAACTCCCAAATATGTAACAGAAGGGAAGCCAGCTACAGTGAAAAATCTACAGCAAAGGACAGTCACTTTATTCACAAAGCAAGAACGCAAAAACCTTGCCTTTGGGTTTAGCCTTTGGGGGACCCTTTGGTTTTGATAAGTCTCTCCTGAAAGGATGACTGGGCAATTACTCTATGATGTCACAGCTTCCAGCGCTCAGCTTGACCAGATTGGGAGGAGAAACAAGGAGGTCCAGTCACAACCCCCAACTCCATATTTGGGATTTGACACATCCTGACCTGAGGTTTAGGCCTAAATAGAAGACAAGACATAAGCACAGCTAAGCAGTCCCAGTTCCGGTGTGGCCCCGCCCACAGTGAGCCAGCATTCTCTGTCTCCAGTCTCTCCTGCAAGGTGATCTGAGGAGCTGTCAGAACTGTGTGAACTCTCTTTCTGGGAGATCAGTTCTTTACTGGCTGGCTCCAAGCTTTACCTTTTCCTTCTCCCAGCTTGAGACGCCTTGGGTGTCTCCAGTTCCTTGGAATCCATTGCTTCAGTGTCTGAGGGCAAAGAGTGCTGCAGAGGCATCTCTAGAATCTTCACTCCTACTGGGGAAGTTCATGCTGACTTCCTTTATCTCTTCCCAGCCCCCAGGACCACCTCTCCAAGTCCCAGCACTGTAACTTCTACACGCACCAAAAATACCCTCACGGCCACAGAAGGTCAGATGAGCAGAGAAAATAAGACCCTGGATCTGGGAACCACAGTTGGGTTGGCAGTGGCTGCTGCTGTGCTCCTGGCTGGGGTTTTGGGATTGATGCTGTTCCTCAGGTGGAAGAGGAGGAAAGGTAAGTGGTCCAGACTGCATCCCCATCACACTTCCCGAGTGTTTCCACAGGACAATCTGCACCAGAGTCATCGAAGGGGATTGTTGACAGCTCAGATCCTGGGGCTCAGGTGATGGCTCAGTCAGTAAAGTGCTTGCCGTGCAAGCTTGAGGATCTGTCACCAAATCCTTATAGTCCCAGTGCTGAGCAGGGGGACAAGATCATTCCCGAGGCTGATGACTAGGCACACTAGCCTAATTGTTAAGATTCGGGTCGCAGTGAGAGACCCTGTCTTTAAAAACAGCAAGGTGACAGCTTTTGAGGAGCTAAGGGTGGCTTCCGGCCTCCCCAGGGCAGATCCCAGATGACCTCTTGAGTCCAGAGTCAGGCTCTGAGGCTTCTGCTTAGAGTAGCTGGGATCTTTTGCTGTTGTTGTTTCAGTTTGGTTGACTGCAGGCCTGCACTAACCCTTCTGGGAATCTCTTTAAGCTGGCTCTCCAAGTGAGACCTATAAAGGTTCAGTTTGTGAACCTCACAGTCCAGTCACAAACTCAGTTCTTCTCTGTTGACACAGTCATTTCGTCATCAGAGGAGAAAGGGCCTGCCCAGGAGGAGCCAGGGGAGGGGAAAGCAGAAGGAACTGGAAGTCGCCTCAGCTCAGCTGTATTGATTGCTCCACTTCTCAAAGTCTGGCTTGAAACTGGAGGATCCTAAGTAGATGAACATCAGTTTCCCAGTAACTGGAGGTGATGGGGGAGGCGTCCCAAGGGCTGAGTGTTCATTTTAGAAAGAGCTGTAATGTTGACAGACATGGACAGAGTAGAGACAGGAGGGTAGAGGAGCTCTCAGAGGAAGAAAAATTACATACAGTGTCAAAGAATAAATAATGACAGCCAGAGGCAGTGAGATGGCTCAGTGATATGACACTGGAAATTCTAGAACACACAGGGCTGAAGGAAAGAACTGGGTCCTGTATGTTGTCCTCTGACACATGCACACAATGACCTGTGCACACTCACACACATGGTGAATAAATAAATATAACACAACTAAAAATAAAAACAATGACAGCCACTGTGGTCCACACCTCAGTCTATGCACCTGGGGTTGGGGCAGGAGGATCTTGACTCCATGAGAATTTATCTCAACCCCTCTCCCCTCAACAGAATAGTCAGGAAATTGCTGGGAGTCATGTAGGACACCCTCTGGCCTTCCAGGAAAGGGATACCATGTTGGGAACTCTTGAGTAGTGTGGTTCTGGTGGAGGAGGCAGGAGATGACAGGAGGGAACCTTGTAAGTCAGGTCTCTGAGCCTCTAATAACAGAGGCAAAGGGATGGGCAAAGGGAGAGACCAGCTTTTGGAACAGGAGCAGCAGAAAAGGAGAGCAAGGCAAGGAAGAGAGACAGAGACAGAAAGCAGGGCAAAGGAGCAGAGAGAGAAAAAGGAAGAGACGGGAGGTGGGCAAGGCCCACTTTTTAAACAGGAACTTAGCAAAGGTACACAGGAAGTGATGCTAGTGGTTGCACTGAGAACATATCCTGTCTGAACCTCAGGGCCAGTACAGATGCCTAAATTATATAACAGTGATGTTGTTGAATGACAGAGGAAGTGGGTGAGCAGGAAAAATCTCATTCTGAAAATGGAAAAATTAATTAAGATGTCTATATTAGGTGGTTAGAGAGATGGCTCAGTGTTTAAGAACTGATACTGGATACTGTTGGGGGAAGAATTGCTTGTTCATCCTGACCCCCTCCCCAGCCATAAAGTAACCACTCCGAAAACCATATTATTTTCAATACTGTTTGGCCAATAGCTTAAGCATATTTCTGGCAAAACTCATATCCTAAACTAACCCATCTCTATTATTCTGTATATCACCACGTGGTTGTGGCTTACCAGCTAAAGTTCCCAGCATCTGCCTCAGGTGGAGGATCCGTGGCTTCTCTCTGACTCTGCCCTTCTTCCTACCAGACTTCAGTCCAGTCCTCCCTGCCTAGCTCTACTCTGCCCCTCTCTGCTCTGCTATAGGCTCAAAGCAGTTTCTTTATTCACAGTAATCACAGCATACAGAGGGAAATCCCACATCACCTCCCCTTTTCTGGTTAAATAAAAGGAAGGCTTTAACTTTAACATAGTAAAATGACATATAACAAAACAGTTATCAAGCAAAAATTATAGTTACAATATTTATATCTATTTTATCTTTTATCATGATTAAGGAAAACTATAACTATAACCATTTATTCTTCAACTCATTCAAAGAGTCCAGAAAGTTACAATATTATCTAAGTCAGCAGGAAGTACATTGTAAGCAACTTCCAAAACTTTAGAATTGACAGAGAAATCTCACTGCTTGGACCATCACCCAGAGTTCTTCTGTATCATTGGGGCATCCATCTTTAGCCTACAGGCCCATAGTAACCAGCAGACTCTTTTACAAAGCAGAAACTTTCAAAGACAGTTACACCTATGCTGGCAGTTTGTCCATCACATTTGTGTGTGTGTGTGTGTGTGTGTGTGTGTGTGTGTGTGTGTGTGTGTGTGTGTCCCTTGCAGAATGTCTACCAGATTCATTCATGATGCAGGAACCCTGAAGGATTGTCTCACCTTTAGGCAAGGTTAGCAGTCATTTCTCTGTGGGTCCTGCATGTCCAGTTTATAAAGCAGTCCAGGCAAGAGAAGTTTCTTGCCAAAAGGTCATCCAACTCCATGAGGAGCCTCTTCAATGACCATCATCCTCCTGAAGTAGCTTGGTGCTGCTAGGAGCAGATGTGTCTCACTGTCATGAAAAGGCTTAAGTACTTAAACATTTTAAATGCCATATTCTGAAGGTCTCTGAAAGATCTGAAGAATACCTATCTACCTGAAATATATCTCTATACATCTAGAAAATCTAACTAACACAACTACAAGCTTGACTATTATAGATGATTATCTATTAACCTTTATTCTTAATTATACATTACATTTTTAAATGGACTACACAATCACAATACCTTAAGCAAGAACAGAAATATATATATGTGTAACACAAATGATCTTAAATTTGTATCAATAACTAAGATCCATACCAATGCAAATCTCTATAGCAGGATACTCTTGCAGAGGACTGAGGTTTGATTCCCAGCACCCACACGATGGCTCACAGACTCCTGTAACTCCTGTTCCAGGGGATCTGATGCCCTCTTCTGACTGCCACAGGGACCAGGCACACTCGTGGCAAACACACACAAACAGGCAAACATTCACACAATAAAAATAATTAAAGATTTTTTTAAAAGGTGTTTATACAACAAAAATTGAATTCAATACAATTCCCATCTAAATGACAATGACAGTTTTGCAAAAACAGTTTATCCTCTCCAATTCAGATACCTTCTCAAAGACAAAAAAAGACAAAATGAGATAAATAACAACAGAAATGAAATGACCAATAATGGAGCACTCCACTGTCTGATCCCAGAGTTTATTCAAAGTTGCAATAGGAGGCTGGAGGGATGGCTCAGCAGTTAAGAGCACTGAATGCTCTTGCAGAGAACCTGAGTTCTGCTCCCAGCACCCACATCAGGCAGTTTACAACCGCCTGTAACTCCAGTTCTAGGCTTATCAGGAGCTCTCTCCTGAATCCACAGGCATGTGCTCTCATGTGCATCTACCCTAAAACAGACGTACAAAATTTAAAATTCTAGAAAAAAATACAGTAGGTAAATCAGTATGAAATAAATTACAAAGAAAAAAGGCTAGAGTAGCCCTCTGAGGGTAAAAAGTTTCAGTGTCCACTTCTGGGAACCAGATGATGGAGGGAACCAACTCCTGCAAGTTGCCCTCCACCTCCACACAAACTGTGGCACAGCCCCAGCCACATAATAAATAAGTGGCAATAAAAAGCTATAGTGATTAAAACAGCACAGTATGCACCAAGACACACAGACAAGTAGAGGAAAATACAATCCAGAAGGAGGCAGTTCCTAAGGACACAAAAAGGGAGAGGGGAGAACACAGAGTAGACAAGCAGGTGCAGGGTCAGGGGGAACTCAAGGTTGGTGAAGGAACAAAGGAGACAGGGGTGGGGCCTGGACCTGGCAGGGATTTGGGGGAGGGGTTGCTGTGTAGGACAACAGCCCAGCAGAGATAATCCATGCTCTTCCCTCACTGTCTGAGGCGGTCTCTTTGCTCCCCTGTCCTCTGAAGGTTCTGAACATAGAGGACAGCTGAGGGGCAGATGGACAATCAGCATGGATGTCACACTGACACTGTCTCTTCCCCACAGGTCAGAGGACTAAAGCCGAAACCCCAGCCAGGTGAGCGCCATCCTGTCCTCTGCAGGAGCAGCCAGTGCTCTTGCCCACTGAGCCATCTCTCCAGCCCCTTCAAATGGCATTAGAAGAACAATGGAGAACCGCACACAGGGCTCTGCACATCTCCCCACCCCTGACTCACCCTGTCTGCCTCCTCCATGTCCTCCATGACGCCTTGCTCTTCAGGGCCACCAGCTTCACACACTGACAAGGGGTGCAGCAGAGTCTCAGGGAGTCTCCTTCCCAGAACAGCCCCCACCCCAGTTCTCATGGGGTCTTTCTCCTTCTCTCCTTCCATTTCCTAGGCTTCCCTCTCTGTGGCTCTGGCTCCTCTCAGCCTTGAACATCTGCCTGGATTCCCCCAGCTCTCCCATCTTTCCCTTTCTTCCCTCTGCCTTCTCTGTGGTCAGTGAGCCCCGCTCCCCAGGAATCCTTTGTTCTAGGTCTTCCACATCTTTTGTCTTTCTCTCTTCACCTCCCAACCTCTCTGCCCTTCTCTCCTGTCTTTTCTTTTCCTTACTGCACATGGCCTGCTCTGAGCCTTCTACATTTTTTCTGAGAAAGGGTCTCAGATTGGCCTGGCTGGCCTTGAACTCACTGTGAAGACCCTTTCACCTCGACTCACCAGCTGTTGGAATGACAGACATCACACCACACCTGGTTTATGAGGGGCTGGGGATGGAACCCAGGACCTTGTCAATTAACACAAGCACTCTGAGAGCAACACTGCATCCCCAGCTCCTCCCTCTTTCCTCTCCCGTGGCTTCTTTGGCCAGATGCCCTTCCTCCAGTCTGATCTCAGGTCTCTTCTTCCACGACCTTAGGCTGAGCACCTACCCAGAAGATCTGAAATTTTTCTGCCTTCTAGTTTTAATCAATGTTGAGTGAGCTGCAGGTTGCATTCCTGCCACCCAGCTCCTGGCCACCTGGCTAGCTTATAGCCCGAAATAACAACACACAAACTATATTCATATAAACACTGCCTGGCCCATTTCTATTAATGTGTGTAGCACCGAGGTGCACTTACCAGGAAGATTCTAGCCTACGTCCATCCTGGGTCGGAGCTTCATTGCATCTGTCCAGGAGAGGGGAGCATGGCGTCAGAGCTCACTTCCTCTTCCTCCCAGCATTGTTCTGTTTACTCCACCCACCTATGTTCAAATCTATCAGGGCCAAGCAGTTTCTTTATTAATTAACCAATGACCTTCCTCCATCAATCAAGGTAGTGAGAGAGGATAGCATTGGTTCTTCCTATTTCTAGTCTCTGCTCCTGCCCAGTGTAAGGCAGTTTCCTAGAGTGACTCACCTTCAGCTAGCGCTAAGAGACCTCGGCCAGGCCCCCTTACCAACGGCCTATCATTCCTCTTCCAGAGAAGGCCGAACACCAACATGCCCATCATGAGTCATTGAGGATGGCAGAGACCACTCAAAGGGAACCAGCTTCTATTGTATGGGCATGTGTGTTTGGGTGTGTGCATGCATGCGTGTGTCTGTGTGTGTCTGTGTGTCTGTGCATGTGTGTGTGTGTGTGTGTGTGTGTGTTCTCAGGTGTCAACCACTTTTTAAATAGCTAATTTTATTACATTTTCCTTATTTGTTTGTGTACATATGTGTATATGTGTTGGTATCAGTTTGATATAGCACGCATGTTGAGGACAGAGAGAGCTTCTGAGAGCTGCCTTTTTCCTTCCACCTTGTGGATCCCTGAGGTGAAATCAGGTTGTCAGTCTTAATGGCATGGTCTTACCCACTAAGTCATTTCACCTAACCCCACTTGGGTTTTGGATTTTTGTTGTTGTTCTTTGGGTTTTTGGTTTTGTTTTGGGGGGATTGTTTGTTTGATTGTTTGTTTGTTGTTTGAGATAGGATCTCACATTGGACTGGTACTCACCAGTTAGACCTGGTGGATTGGCCAGTGAACATCAGGAGTCCCCCTATCTCCACTTCCTGAGCACTGAGAATACAAGCATGCACTATATACATACATACATACATACATACATACATACATACACACACACATACATATACACACACACATACATATACATGTGACCATGTGTTTAGAAGGCAGACATCAATGGTGTGTTTTCCTCAGTTGCTGTCCATTCCATGTTGGATTCCTGCATGTATGTTGTGTTTGTGTGTGCACTTGTGCGGGTATGTGGAGGTCAGAGGTCTATGTTGTGACTCTCCTCAGTTTCTCCCACCTTTACTTAATATTAATTCTGAGACCTTCATAGTAAGGTCTCTCACTAACTGAAGATCATCAGTTTGGCTGGGCTGCCCAGACAACAGCTTCGGGGATCCACCCATCTCCACCCCCACCCTCCAGGCACATTGTGCCCAGAGCATTTTGTTGTTGGTTTGGTTTGGTTTGGTTTTTTTTT
>NW_004949207.1:662928-663463 GCF_000317375.1 Microtus ochrogaster | reverse complement strand
TAATGTCTTAATTCTTTCTTGCCCAGCCTCTAATCTGTTGCCCATCTTGTTCTCATGCAGGGAACTCATTGAAAACACAGAGAAATGTGAGCAAGTTGAGCCCAAAGGTAAATTCTGCCAGCTTCTTCCTCCACACTTGGCTCTGCCTTCTTCTCCCAAGACCCCGCACTTACACAAGCAATTCCTCGTGTTTTCGCCTGTCTCTCCCTCACCTCGTCCCTCCCTCACCCTCTCCCTCCCTCACTCTGTTCCTCCCTCACCCTGTCCCTCCCAAGGAACCAAGGTCCTCACCTCAGGCTTGGAACTCCCAGCCATCTGTCTCCCTTCCTGTCACACACCTTGACTTCAGAACTCTGTGTTCCTTTTTCTCTAGGAAAACATATGGACCCCAATGAGAACCCCAAGGTAAGCAATTCAGACTCAGGTCTGAAGGAGTTAAGGGGTGTTGATGGAGACAGAAGGTTGGAGGTCAGAGGTGTTGTGGGGACACTCAGGCTGCAGCTGCTGCTTTATGGAGCCTCAGCTGCACTGCTGC